>NW_026264851.1:922542-934776 GCF_000817695.3 Arachis duranensis
AGAGAGAGAGAGAGAGAGAGAGAGAGAGAGGTTTCGCGTTTGAATTTTATCCCAAATTTACCGTCGGATTTACCGATGGAAAAATATGACGATAAAATATTCGTCGTTTCCTAAACGATGCGTTTCACTAAATTCTGTTAACGTCGAAATTTTTCGACGGAAAATCTGACGGTAAATTCGGCGCTAATAAAATTAATTTTTGCACTTCTATTTACTGTCGAATTTAGTGGCGAAATTTTAAATCCGACGGTAACTTAGTTGAGGGGCGAATTTTCACTCGTAACCGTCGAAAAATCTCCACTAAATCCATTGGTAATGTCCATTTCTAAATCTGACGATATTCAACATATTTCTTATCGTGAGTGTAAAATTTAAAATTTTAAATATAACTTTTAGAGAATTATAGTGAATAATTTTTTTAATTTATGCAATGTTAAATTTTATATATGAATCAAATTATTATTATTATTATGCAATTTTCAGTGTAAAAAATTAATTAAGAATCGCAAGTGTTTAATCATGAACAATATTTCATTAGGAAAAATATTACACTCGTCTTTATGTTATCTTAATTAAGAGTTTTCCCAAAAAAAAAAATTGCTTGGTTCATTTATATTATCAACACATTGTAATTAAACTTTCAATACATAATAATTTGTAATAATATAAAAATACTGTACATAATAATTAACGAGGTAATGTCTAAAATTATTCTTAAAATTTCTAACTCATTTTAAATTAGTTTTTTATTTTTTAAAATGACTAAATAAATCTCTCATTTTTAAAATGCTGAATTCCTATAATTAATTCAAAAGTTATCATATATTTTAACGTCACTAATGTGTACATAGTTAAGTGCCAAGTTAACTACACGCTGATATAAAAGTCAAGCAAATTTAAATATGAATAATTATAAATATTTTAAATCTAAGTGTTAGAACAAACTTTATCAAAACTTTTAAATGTTCCTACACTTACTCCTTCAATTGTCATTTTTTAAAACCACGGTTGCAATACCAATATTTGGCAGAGGTAATTTGGAATTTTATGGTTTCGTTCGGTGCTTTTTACTGTTAGTTGGTTATTTGTTGGCTCTTTTTAAAAACTTCAGTAACAATTAGTTTTTCCAATTTTGAAAAGCAGTTAATCAAAGAGTTGTGATAATTTTTTATCCTGTTTAATTAATTTTTTTCAAAATAAATACTAGAGTTAATATATGTATATGTAGTACCAGCCATCATCACCATAGAATGATTAGTAGTTAGAAGAGGCTCAAATTTGCTTTTCAATTTTTTCTTGTAAATATTTCACTAATAAAATATAATATTATATTGTAGAGGTGAATTTTGTACGTGAATCAGAAGAAGAGTTTGTGAGAGAAAAATGGATTCAAGTACTGAGATGAAAATGCAGCAAGTTTCTATTTGGGTACGACAGATAGAAGCACTGGTTCCTCTAGCACATACCCATCTCCATTGATTTCAAATCGGAACTTCCTCAACCGCCAATCCTCGCTACTCTTGACATCATATCTTTTCTCAAGAACTAGAATGGCAAGATATGCATCCTTTCAATCGACAGTGGCGGTGCCATGCGCAAGATCATTGTCGGTAAAGCCTTAGCCTATCTTAAAAATTCTCTCAAGAAGTCTAAACACCCCAACATCACAATCGTCGATTACTTCGATGTTGTTGTCAGTGCTGGTGTTGGTGGAGGCATCTTCACTTCTATGCTATTCGTCATCAAAGACCACAAACATTCAATTTTTACTGTTGGAGACACTTGGAGGTTGTTGGCCAAGTAAGGTTAATGGAGGGACCATTTGGGATTTGTTATTCGAAGAAGAGAGAAACTTAGTTTGAAACGGCGTGATTTTATTATAATTGGATATTAGACCTGAATAATGTCGTTTAGTAAACTGTCAAAATTGGTATTTAATTGTACACATAAATAACATTAAAATGACTGATGACATTTGAACTAACAATAATTTACGATTTTAAGATTGAGTGATATATTTAGCTATTTTAAAAAATGACAGACTTAATTAAATGAGTTAAGAATTTCAAATACTATTTAGAACTGTTACGGACCGCCGAGTCCAACCCACTAGCCGTTGGATCGGGGCACCATTCCTGACCCAGGCCCAAGGCACCCCTCACAAAAAAGAGTCCGACGGGTCGGGTCTTAGAATGCCCGACCTAGGGCATACCCGACTTACCATCTGTATGACCCAGGACACCGGTCGGACCAGTACCTTCGGATCATGACCCGAAGCCCCGACCCGGGATCCGGAACGACCTGTCCTTCCTATGTGGATTACGACAACTCATGGAAGCTTCTTGGGCAGTGGGCTAGGTCATTCTCTGGGCCTGCCCCGCACAGTATAAAAGGGGAGAGGTCAGCTCTCCCTCCAAGGTACGTAACATCCTTACCTAATTCGGCTACCACATCGTACGGACTCTGACTTGATCGTCAGAGTGTCCTTACAGGTGGCCACCAGCCACGCTTCACACCGCCTCTGGCGTCACCAGTTCGCATCTTTGTCTTCACTCCACGTCAATTTAGGGTCTCACCCGCTCCCCTACTCATCACCACCTGACCCTTCGAGTACCCGAGATCATCAGGTAACGAACATTGGCGCCGTCTGTGGGGACCCTGTAAACATGGAGGGACTTCCCATGTCGGAGGAGCTTCGCGAAGGAGGAGGGACTCGCCTGAGTAGGGCGAGTTCGACGGCTCGTACCGCCGAATGCCCACGTTCCTCTGTTCAGCCTGACCAACAGATTTACACCAAAACCCCCGAAAGGCGTCCCTTCAGAAGGACAGGAGCCGATAGCGCCAAGATCATGCAGGAACTCAGACACAGAGTACAAAACCTAGAACGGGAGCTGGCAGTGAGGAGCCGATCCCACGGAGACGTCAGCCACTCCCTCAGCAACGCCAGCCGATCTCGCACCTGCACCTGCTCTCCTTACCGAAGACTAGAGAGCCGAGAAAGGAGTCCAATAAAGCGCGACGAGGCACACACGCAGGCGACCTCTCGACCTCACCAAGGCAGGTCCGAGGGCTACGGGGAATCCCAAACAGGGAAAGCCAAGAAACAACAAGAACCCATAATCATGGGGGCCACCCACTTCCACCCCTCAATCCTCAAGGTCCGGCTTCCAAAGAATTTCGACAAGCCAACAGACATGAGGTACGACGGGACCAAGGATCCCCAGGAGCACCTAACAGCTTTTGAAGCAAGGATGAACTTGGAAGGAGTAGGCGACGTGGTCAGATGCCGAGCATTCCCTGTGACGCTGGCCAGCCCAGCGATCCGATGGTTCAACGCCCTCCCACAAAGGTCCATTATGACCTTCGCGAACACCTCCCAAAGCTTTCTGGCTCGGTTCACGACACGTATGGCCAAGGCAAAACACCCGATTAACTTGCTAGGGGTCACCCAGAAATCCGGGGAACCGACCAGAAAGTTTCTGGACAGGTTCAATGACGAATGCTTGGAAATTGACGGCCTCACGGACTCGGTCGCTAGTCTTTGCCTAACAAACAGCCTGCTAAACGAGGACTTTAGAAAGCACCTCACAACTAAGCATGTGTGGACTATGCAGGAAATTCAAAGTGTGGCCAAAGAATACATCAATGATGAGGAAGTTAGTCAGGTTGTAGCAGCCAATAAGCGGCAGCTCCCTAACCCTTCCGCTCGGTAGGTCACCCAGGTGGATAGATTCAAGGAGGCCCCCAAGGACGGAACCCCAGCCAAACAGCATAAACAACCTCAACGGGTAGGAAAGTTCACAAATTACACGCCACTCACGGCGCCCATAGTGGAAGTTTACCAGCAAATCGCGGACAAGGGAATCTTATCCAGACCCAGGCCGTTGAAAGAGAGAACGAGAGACAACAAAAGCCTCTACTGCGACTATCACAATGGTTTCGGGCACAAGACCCAAGACTGTTTCGACCTCAAAGACGCCTTAGAACAGGCCATCCGGGAAAGAAAGCTGAATGAGTTCTCCCGACTTATCCAAGAGCCAAGAAGACGAGAACGAGAACGCTCAGAAGAAGCTCGAAGCAGGACCGTCAAAGTGAGACAAGAACCCACAGGGACCACTGACAACCCCTCGACCTTTGTGGTTAACGTCGTGATCGGACGCGATACCCTCCCCTCCCCAAAGTCTAAGTCAGCAGCAAAGAAGGATACCCGGATCCTCTCTATTTTGACGGGAGGTCCCACCACCCCAAACGGAGGACCTCCCATGATATCCTTTGGCCCATAAGACCAGTGGTTTCACGACCTCCCTGAGAACCCTCCCATGGTGATCAGGGCAATGGTTGGGACCTGGTTGGTCAGGCGAATTCTCGTCGATACTTGAATTGACTCCAACATCCTATTCGGGAACGTGTTTGACGCCATGGGAGTTAGGGAGTCCAACCTTAAGACTCACCAACACGGTGTCATGAGGCTAGGCGACAACTACATAAAGTCCGACGGGACGATTTCACTCCCAATCTGCCTTGGAGCTGGTGACGTTAGGAGGTCAGCAATGGTGGACTTCGTAGTCCTCAGAGACTCCATGGCCTACAACATCATTTTAGGAAGAAAAACCATCAACGAATGTTCAGTTGTGATATGCACCAGATTCCTAATAATGAAGTTCGTGACAGACAAAGGAACGGTTAGCTCCGTTAGGGGAGACTTGGAAGTGGCGGTCGCCTGCGACAATGCCAGTCTCTCCCTAAGGAAGGAATCCAAAAGGGCGGCCGGTGTGTTCTTGGCCGATCTAGATGTGAAGGTGGAAGACAAGCCAAGACCAGAGCCAGAAGGGGACATGGAGAAGTTCCAAATAGGGAAGTCGGCAGAACAGTTCACCTTCATAAACAAAAATTTGCCCCATGAACTCAAAGGCCCCTTATGGAAGTTATAAGGGCAAATGGCGACCTCTTCGCATGGACGCCGTCAGACATGCTGAGCTAGGATCCCGATGTCATATCCCACCGACTAGCCGTCAAACCAGACGCAAAATCAGTAGCACAACGGTGAAGGAAAATGTCCCAAGAAAGGGCCAATGAGGTCGCCAAACAAACAGCTGGGCTACTTGAAGTAGGGTTCATCAGAGAACTCGAATACTCGACATGACTATCCAACGTCGTCCTAGTCAAGAAAGCTAGTGAAAAATGGAGAATGTGTGTCGACTACTCTGACTTGAACAAGGCATGTCTTAAAGACTCTTTTTTCCTCCCCAACATCGATGCCTTGGTAGACTCGGTAGCAGGATATCGCTTCCTCAGCTTCATGGACGCATACTCCGGCTATAATCAGATCTCGATGCACCGACCTGATCAAGAAAAGACAGCGTTCATAACACCAGGAGGCACTTATTGCTACAAAGTAATGCCATTTGGATTAAAAAATGCAGGGGCCACCTACCAAAGACTGATGAGCAAGATTTTCCATGACCTCATCGGCAAGACGGTAGAGGTCTACGTTGACGACGTCCTATTAAAAACGGCAAAACCAAGCAGCCTGATGGACGACCTCCAAACTGTCTTCAAAGTACTAAGGAAATTTAACATGAGGCTTAACCCACTCAAGTGTGCGTTCGCCATAGATGCCAAAAAATTTCTAGGCTTCATGATAACGCAAAAGGGGGTAGAGGCTAACCCAGACAAGTGCGAAGCCGTCCTCAAAATGACAAGCCCAGGGTGCTTCAAAGACGTACAGCGACTAACCGGGAAGCTCACGGCTCTATCTCAGTTTCTCGGAGCCTCGGCTGAGAAGGCCCTCCAATTTTTTAACCTAATAAAGAAAGGAATCATCTTCGAATGGACCCCGGCATGCGAAGAAGCATTCAACCATTTCAAAAAAGTGCTCTTAAAACCACCTGTGCTTAGCAAGCCCAAAGAAGGAGAACCCCTCTACCTGTACCTAGCAGTGACTACACAGGCCATGGCGGCAGTCCTTGTTCGAGAAGAAGACAAGACTCAGCGTTCAATATACTTCATCAGCAAAGTGCTCCAAGGAGCAGAGTTAAAATATACCAAGCAGAAAAAATTGGCCTATGCCCTATTAACCTCGTCGAGAAGGCTCAAACAATACTTCCAAGGGCATAAGATCATCCTAAGAACCGACCAGGCAATTCGGCAAGTCCTCCAAAAACCCAACCTTGCGAGGAGAATGATGGCATGGGCAGTAGAACTGTCCCAATATGACTTGCAGTACGAGCCCAGATAGGCAATCAAAGCCCAGGCAATGGCAGATTTCTTGGTAGAAGTCGCAGGAGAAGCACCCGAGATATCGAGCACACGGTGGAAGCTCCACGTTGATGGAGCATCCAACCAAACGTTCGGAGGGGCCGGGATCATCCTCGAGAGCTCGGCAGGGGTAGCTTACAAGCAGTCAATTAGGTTCGATTTCTCAGTCTCAAATAACCAAGCAGAATACGAGCTACTAATAGGAGGGCTAATCCTAGCCAAGGAAGTCGGAGCATCGAGAATAGAAGTTAGTAGTGACTCCCAGATCGTCACATCCCAAATAAACGGCAACTACCAGGCCAGGGACACACTACTGCAAAAGTATCTAGAAAGGGTAAAAGAATTATGCAAGAGCTTCAAGGAAGTCAATCCAGCATGTCCCTAGGGAAAGGAACGTCCGAGCAGATCTTCTTTCCAAGCTAGCAAGCACCAAACCTGGAACAGAAAATAGATCTCTAATCCAAGGGCTGACAACAGAACCAGCAGTCATCCTATGTGCAACCCAGACCCCAAGCCCTCCCTCTTGGATAGACCCCATCTTTCGATACCTAGAACACGGCGAAATGCCCCCAAACAGAAAAGAAGCACAAGCAACCAGGAGGGAAGCCCCAAGTATGTGATCATACAAGGATAGTTGTACAAACAAGGGCTCCACCAACCCTTGCTCAAGTGCCTACGCCCTGACTAAACGGACTACATCTTAAGCGAAGTCCATGAGGGGTATTGTGGTCACCATATCGAAGGAAGGTCGCTAGCAAGAAAGATTATCAGAGCAGGCTATTACTGGCCCACAATGATGTCGGACTCCCAGGAGTTCGTCAGGAAATGCAAAAAATGCTAAGAAAATGCCAACTTCCACAAAGTCCCACCTGAAGAACTCATCCTGATGATGGCGCCCTGACCTTTCGCCCAGTGGAGAGTCGACCTCTTGGGACCATTCCCACCCAGGCCAGGACAAGTAAAATACTTGATAGTAGCCATAGATTACTACACCAAATGGGTAGAAGCAAAGTCGTTAGCCAGCATATCTTCAACAAATTGCCAGAAATTTATGTGGAGGCAAGTAGTCACAAGATTCAGAATCCCAGAATCCGTCATATCGGATAATGGGACACAATTCACTGATAAGGAATTCAAGGAATTCCTCGAAGGATTAGGAATAAAGCAAAAGTTCTCCTCAGTCGAACACCCTCAAAGCAATGGACAGGTGGAAGCGGCCAACAAAGTCATCTTAAAAGGGCTAAAGAAACGACTTGAACACAAGAAGGGCTCATGGACAGACGAGCTGGCCTCAGTCTTATGGTCCTACAGAACCTCCCCCCAGTCATCTACCAGCGAGACGCCCTTCTGACTCACATACGGGGTCGACGTAGTCATCCCAGTCGAGATAGGAGAAACAAGCCCAAGATTACTCCTTGGGGTAGGGAATGAGGCAGTCGAGAAAGACTTGATTAATGAAACAAGACAAATGGCACACTTAACAGAAACAACAATCAAACAAAGAATAGCCCTAAGATACAACGGTAAAGTGCTGAAGAGAAGCCTCGGGGAAGGCGACCTGGTCCTATGACGTAACGACATAGGACCACTAACCCCAGGAGAAGGCAAGTTGGCTGCAAATTGGGAAGGACCTTATAGGGTAAAAGAAGTCCTCGGTAAAGGCGCATACAAGCTAGAAAAATTGGATGGAAGCGAGGTGCCGAGGACATAGAACATGGCAAACCTAAAAAGGTTCTACTCGTAGGGGGAAGTGACCTGACGGCCTGGCAACACGGCCACGTTCGCTTTAGTTCCTTTAATTTTATTCCTTTATTTATATATCGTACTACCACTCTGTTTTAAAGTTTCACATATGCATATATATAATAAATTTTGTTCTTTGCAAGATTTACGACAAAACGACATAATGGCGCAAACGACGAATGGTCGATCTAACGGAAACTCGGAACTGATCACCCCGAGAACCAAAGGGGCCTAAGCTTAAAACAATTAGCAAGTAATAAAGAGCGGTAAATACCATAAAAGTGGTAAACCAAAAAGGCCACGACGGCCCGGATAAAAGAAAGCAATAAAATAAAGCAAAGCCGCGACGGCCCGAACAGGTGAACAACCGCTAATGAAAACAACATTGAAATAAAAAGTTAAAGTGTTCATTACAGACGAAGGCGCCTAAACAGGCCCATAAACAAAAGGCAAAAATCACAAAGTAAAAGGCAGGAAGAACAAAAGACAAAGAGAGACGTCCACTTCAGGGCTTCAGGATATCAACAATCTTCCAGTCCTCAGCTGTCTTAAGAGCACCCACTTGAGAAAGATCGAGGTCGGGAGCCAACACAGCAACCTGAAGCTTAATTCCTTCCTCAGTCAGCTTTACGACTTCCCGGGCCCCCTTGGCAAGATCTTTATTCTTCTTCTTCAAGACAGCCATCTCCTGACAAGTAGCCTCGACCGAGCCCTCTGCCAACTTCAGCTTTTCCTCTAATTCCTCAACCTTTTTCTTAGCTGCAGTAGCCTCACCACGAGAGGCATTCAAATCCTTCATCAAGGCAAGGTTCTGATCCACCAGCCTGTTGATCTCCTTAGCATCCTCCTCAGCCTTCTTCTCCTGCTCAGACAACTTCGTCTTCAGAGACTCCTCCCGATATCTCGAATCTGTCAGGTCTTTTTGGGAGTCCCGAAGCTTCACTTCCATAGCATGATAATTCCCCAAGATAGGCTCCACCTTCTTGGCAATAGTTGCTGCTCAAAGAAGGCTATGATAGATCCACCTCGCCTGCCCAGAAAGATCGGCATCACGGAAAAACTCGTCGGTGCCAAGAAGTAACTGGGTTTCAATAAAGCTCATAGCATTGAAGTTTTTTTCCATAACCGAAAGTGTCTTCCCGGAATCATGTTTCCTTTTCTTAGGGTTGCTGACGACCTTCAAGTCCTCACCAAACCCTAGATCCTCCTCATCAAAGGAAACTTCCGCCTCCACACTCGGGTTCCCCGAGGTGTTCTTAGGAGGGACCTCAACCCTCTCCGGCTGACCTTGGATGGCCCCATCAACACGACCACTACTTTTCCCGACATCCCTCTGGTCTTGACTTGCCAAAGGAGTCGCCGAGGAATTGTCACCACCCTCGTCATCCCCTTGGATGAGGCTCATTAGGTCAGCCAGGATTTTCTTCCCACCAGCAGTGGAAACTACAAGCAAAAAGACAAAGGTATAAGTAAAAGAAGAGCAAAGTGCTAAAAATGCAAAAAAGTAAAAAACTCACCAACATACGACCGACCGGCTTCCCGGTCCCCCATAACCATGCGAGGGTTAAGATTTCTCTCGCCAAAAATTGCCAATAAGATATCAACAATGTTACGATCTTCCGGATTCAACCAATCATAAGAAATTTTTATCAGATAATTGGATCCCGCCCCGAAACTCCAGTAAGTCGGGATCTGCCTCTCCCCCTCGACAGTAAGCCAGAAGGGTTGATGACCTTCAATGGGCCTAACCTTGAAAAAAGTAGACTTGAAGCCATGGTTGGAATCCTCAAAAAGGCCAAAAATCCTACGACCTTGTTGGGCCCTAAAAGTCATATATCCCTTTTTTGCCTTCCCCTGGCGAGAAGGGTTCGTGAGAAGAAAGAGGTAGAGGAAAACATTTACAGAAGTCGGAAGCTCCAGATATTCACAAACCATCTCGAAGCATCGGATGGCAGCCTAGCTATTTGGGTGCAATTGTGATGGAGCAACATCACAACGATTCAACAAACCCATGACGAAAGGGGAGAAGGGAAAACAAACCCCCAAAGTCGTGAACATGGGTTCATAAACCCACAACCAGTCGGCAACTCATGGAGCTGCCAAGTTCTTCTGACAGACACGCTCCCGAGCTACAGGAACATAAGCTTGGTAAAATGCCTCCTCGGGACTACCCCCACATAAGAGCCCTGCTTGGCGCAAATCCTGAAGGCCCTCCTTCATGACCTTGGAAGGGGTGTCCCTCACGTCGGAAGACACCCAAGCGTAATCATCAACAAAGTCGGCTAGCGGTCGCTGAGCCTGATTCGGAAGAACGAGGCATTCGGCAATACCTACAACGGGGGCACCACTCAGTCAGAATGGGAGGTCGGGAACCCGTAAAGCAGGAAAAGAAAACTAAAAACTCCTCAAATCACTCCCTACGTTAACCCAACACTAACCCAGAACCTAAAGCAAAACCCCAGGAAAACTCAGTGGCGCCCCCTCTAAAAGGAAAAAACAGCAAGAACAGACAAAACCCAGGCATGCATACGAAAAATGCACAAAAAAAAACATGCAAAAACCAAGAGGAAGAAGCAACCAAAAAGAGGAAAACCATAAAAACAGCGTACCAGAAATGTAGAATCCGTAAAATGACGAGCAGTAACGAAGGATCCGAGAGAGAGAAGGGGCACCAGAAGCAAGAAGAAAATCAAGACAGCAGGGGAGGGAAGCAGAAAACAACAGTGGCGCAAGAGAGCAGGAAGAATAGAAGTAGGAAAATGGAACTATGAGGGTGTTACAAAGCAAAAATAGGGAAAAAGCGTAACCGCCGAGGAAGAGCGCCAAAAGGCAAGGGCATATTCGTTATTTCACCCAAAATTTTAAATCAATGAAATGATGGGCATTTAATGCCCAGCGTAGAAGCCAAGAAGGCGGCATCGAGAAACAGGATGACCACGCGTGAGAAACACGAAACGCCACCAACGAGCTCACGAGAAGGAGAACACGCCCCATCTCGGTGAGTAGGACAAACGCGCCTAGCCCCGAGCACAAAAACTCGAAGCTGGCGCGTTGGGGGCACTGTTACGGACCGCCGAGTCCAGCCCACTAGCCGTCGGGTCGGGGCACCACCCCTGACCCAGGCCCAAGGCACCCTCACAAAAGAGAGTCCGACTTCGGATCATGACCCGAAGTCCCGACCCGGAGTCCGGAACGACCTATCCTTTCTACGTGGATTACGACAACTCATGGAAGCTTCTTGGGCAGTGGGCTAGGTCATTCTCAGGGCCCGCCCCGCACAGTATAAAAAGGGAAAGGTCAGCTCTCCACCTAAAGTACGAAACATTCTTACTTAATTCGGCTACCACATCGTATGGACACTGACTTGATCGTCGGAGTATCCTTGTAGGTGGCCACCCCCACGCTTCACATCGCCTCTGGTGTCACTAGCTTGCATCTTTATCTTCACTTCACGTCAGCTCAGAGTCTCACGTGCTCCTCTACTCATCAGTCATCACCACCCGACCTGTCGAGTACTCGAGATCATCAGGTAACAAACAAGAACATTATCTCAATAATTAACTTGAGAAAGATATCAAAATTATAAATATATAAACACCCGCAGAGCATACATCAATATAGAAAAATTGTATAAGTAGCTCCCTCTTAAGTCTTTAACGTTATGAAATTATTCCAATATGAAAAAATAAGAGTTTAAATTTTATTTTTTTTTCTTTTGTTATGACGTTATGAAATTAAAAGATTAAGATAGTTTGAAATTGTAATAACATTAAGTCATGTGTCATCCATGTATCCCAACCTTTTTTTGTCGAATATAATTTTTTTCTTCTTTGGTTGTAGAAATTAACCTACTTATGTATTTTTTCGTTACACCAAAAATATATTTAATTAATGAGAAAATGCTAAATGGCTATTTAAATTTATTATTTTTTATCATACTTTTAGTTATTAATTTTTTTAATTTAATAATTTAACATAACATATTTTAGTATACACTTTTAAATATTAATAGCTAACTGTTCATTAAAAATAATAAATTCTAATGATTTTAATATTTTTCTATAATTGGTCAATCTCTAAAATTATCTTTATTAATACTAAATAAATAATTAAAACAATAAAACAATTAAGCTAAAATTACGTATAACTAACAAAATAATTTTGGTGGACATATTTATAAATACTTTTATATTTTAAAAAAAATTAATTTTAATGTATATTTATTTTATCAGT
>NW_026264851.1:934894-935527 GCF_000817695.3 Arachis duranensis
TTCCTGTATTGGTACTGGTATACATAACGAGTGTGAAATTATTATGAAGTGTTGGCCCTAAATCCCTGGATTGATTGCATACAGAATTCATTCGTTATTTTCCTAAAGCCCTAAATCTTATTCTTGACCTCTTGAATACTCTTTTCTAATGTTTTAATCTTAATTATATTTGGTAATTGGCAGAATTTGTTACTTAAATTATTTTTTTATTAATAATAGGCTTATTATTGTAATTATTTTTTAGTGAGAATATATAATATATAAAAAAATTTTTCTTATATACTATGTACTCTTTATGTATTCTCACTAAAAAATAATTACAATGGTAAGTCTATTATTGATAAAGAAATAATCTAGGTAATACCTTCTCGCAAGTTAGAATTATGTAAATCTAACAATTTTAGCTTAAAAACATTAGCAAAAAAAAGATTCAATGGCAGAATTTTGGTAAAAAAAATCAGCAAATTGATCTTTTGTAATATGAAAGATAACTTATATACTATATAATATGTATTTACTCTTACTAAATATTAATTATAATAATAAACCTATTATTAATAAAGAATAATCTAAATAACAGACTTAGTAATAGAACAGCAAGTTAAGTAATTAACTAAAGACTTATATATATAT
>NW_026264851.1:935671-944343 GCF_000817695.3 Arachis duranensis
TCCCACTTTTAAAATTTTTTGGATCATCAGTAAGTTTTGAAAACAATCAAATAGTATTTACATAACAATATCTACAATTTTTTTTAATAACAAATTTGTGTAGATTCAACACTAAAGTATTCGTTAATATTTAAACATATTAACACTATGACATATTTTTTTTTTCTCAAAGATAAATGTTATTTTATTAATATAAAATAAAAGTGTTTCTATAAGGAAGTACAAAAGAATTGGGTATTTTTATTTATCACCAACTGTGACGGAAAGACTAAGTTTAAAGAAGAGTAAAGTAAGAGTAAAGAAAATTAGTAGCATCTATCAGGTATGGCTCACGAGTTCACGCACTAAATTGCTGGCTTCTTTCACTATCTCTGGTGCCGGGCTTGTTACCTTCTCAAAAACACATCGATTCCTCGCTTTCCAAGTGCTCCAACACAGCGCCGCTATGAAGAGGGTCTTTTGTCTACCGTCTAATTGAGCCGCTGCCCAGGATAAGACTCGTTGCCACCAATTGAAAAATGTCTCTTCTTCTCTCATCCATAGGTCAGGGATTGTTAAGTTTAGTCTCCATATTATTGAAGATAGGGGGCATTGGAACAAAGCATGAGAAATTGATTCAGCTTTCAACATGCATCTTGGACAAGTGGCAGGAGTGGATGCGAACCGGCTGTGGACTTGTTGCAACACTGGAAGCTTTTCATGAAGACTTTTCCATAGAAAAATCTTAATTTTATGTGGTAATTTCAACTCCCAAATGCTATTCCAGACTCTGTTGTGTATGTTCTGGGGCCTCAATGAAGTAGGAGAATGAAAGAATCCATAAGCAATTTTGTATCCTGACCCAACTTCATATATACCAGATTTTGTCCAGCACCAATTAACTTCATCCTCCTCCTTTGTTGGTTTGATTGAAAAAATTTTATTGCATATATCAACTGAAAAAATCGACTCAATCAGATTTCTATTCCAGCTTCTATCAGGATTTAGTAACGCACTAACGTAATACACTTGCAGATCTGGCGGGATTGTGAGTGCATTTTGAGGGACATTAAAGGGCACTGGTGGTGGGAGTCAGGGGTCATGAAAGATCCGAACATTAGTGCCAGAGCCTATTTTCCATAACAAGCTTTTCTCGATCACCTTATGCCCTTCAAGAACACTTCTCCAGCCCCACGACGGTACGCTTCCTATCTCTGCATGTAGAAAATCTGTATATCTGAAATATTTAGCTTTGAGCATTCTTGATAGAGTAGAATTAGGGTATTTCATTAGACGCCAACATTGTTTTCCCAATAAAGCCAAATTTTGCGCCCTTAGGTCCTTGATCCCCAGCCCGCCATCTTTCTTCGGTCTCGTCATTGTGTCCCATTTAATCCAAACCATTCTTCGTTCTGCGCCTTTTTTACCCCACCAAAATTGCGAGAGCATGCTATGAATCTCAGTCAACAGCATGTCTGGGAGCTTGAAACAAGAGTGTATAAATAGGAATCGCCTCCCCCACCGCTCTCAATAGCGTGTGCCTACCACCTGATGACAAAAGACTTCTTTTCCTACCCATAATCCTCTTCTGAACTTTATCCTTGATAGCTCCAAAGGTTGCTTTCTTTGATTTTTGAACTATAGAGGGCAGTCCTGGGTATTTGTCTTGTGCTCCGATATGTTTAATATTTAGTGTCTGAGCAATTGCTAGTCTTGTGTTCTGAGGTGTGTTGTGGCTGAAAAAGATAGCTGACTTATTCAGATTGACTTTTTGCCCACTGAAACCCTCATAGATCTCTATCGATTCTAGAATACTTTGACTTGTATTAGGTGCGCTCTTGCAAAAAAGGATTGAATCATCAGCAAGCAAAAGGTGATTAACTGTTTGGCATCTCCAATTAACTTGAACTCCTTGAATTAATCTGTTTTGCTCGGCCTTGTGTAGCAAGAAGGAAAGCCCTTCTGCACAAAAAAGAAAGAGATATGGAGATAGGGGGTCACCCTGTCGGATGCCCCTATTTGGCCTAAAATAGCCAAAAGGTTGACCTTCCACAACGACAGAGTAAGAAACAGTCGTTACCAATTCCTTAGTCCAGTTAATCCATTTAGCATCAAAGTCCAACTTATCCATAATATACCATAAGAAATGCCATTCGACCCTATCATAAGCCTTGCTCATGTCTAGTTTAATAGCCATCTCATGCTCTGCCTCACTTCTCTTATTTTTCAAATAGTGCATACATTCGTGGGCAATTAGAATATTATCTGAAATGAGTCTACCTTTGAGAAACGCACTCTGATTTGGGCTTATAATTTTATTCATAATACCTTGTAATCGATGCACCATAACTTTAGAAATAATTTTATACATAACTGAAGACAAGCTGATCGGTCGTACCTGAGTCATGTCATTGGCATTTGGCACCTTTGGAATCAAGCAAATTTGAGTATGATTGAAGCTTTTTAGAATTCTGCCACTGTGAAATAAACTTCTTACTGCCTTAAAAACGTCACCTCCAACTATATCCCAGAAAAAGTGAAAAAACTTAGCTGTAAACCCGTCATTACCAGGAGCACTCTGAGTGTGAACACTAAATGTAGCTCTTTTGACCTCGTCCATAGTTACTGGCCTTTGGAGCCTACGGTTCATGGAAGCTATAACCTTTGGCTCCAAATCCTCTAAGTATGGATTCGGATCAGCCGAACAAGAAGAAGTAAAAATATCGCAAAAGTAGTCTTCAGCTATCTTTGCAATATCTTCCGGTTTCGATGTAATCTCATTGTCCCTCCCCACTAATCTCTAAATTTTGTTCCTTTGCATCCTTGATTGAAATTTTTGGTGAAAGAATCTAGTGTTCTGATCTCCTTCTTTTAGCCACTTGACTCTAGATTTTTCTTGCCAATAGCTCTCTTCTTTCAAATATGCCAGCTCCAACTTCTTCTCCAAACTGATAACCTCCTCTCCTCCATTGATTCCAGCCACCCGCAACTCCTCTAGTTTAGCTTGAAGGTCCTCAATTTCTTTTCGAGAGTTTTCTTTGTGAGTTTTCTGCCATTGAACTAGTCTATGTCTACAAACTTTCAACTTTTGGGCCAAGGAGAACATAGCTGAGCCTACAACTTCCATTCTCCACACTTCACTGACAATTCTCTTGACATCCTCTTCTCCACAGCAATGTTCCTGGTATTTAAACCGCCTTTTACTATGCCAGGATTGAGGTTCGGTTTCCATCAAAAGTAGAGCATGATCCGAGCCTGACTCTATGAGCCTGTGCACCACTGCATTCGGAAACTTCAACTTCCATTCCATCCTAACTAAATAGCGGTCAAGGCTCTCCTTCACCAAATCCTCTCATTGTCTTCGATTTGTCCACGTGAAAGGGTGCCCCACCATTCCAATATCCACTAATTCGTTATTGTCAATAAAATTAGTGAATGTTGCAATGATGGTTGCTGATGTTTGGCCTCCACCCTCCTTTTCCGCTTGGCTTGTTATAGCATTAAAATCGCCTACTATTACCACTTTTCGTTCCAGGTGTTGGCTCATTGTTGTAAGCTCCTCAAACTGTAAGGATCGAATTTGTTCCGAACAACTCAAATGGACACCAATGAACGCCCATACCTCACTACTTCCGACTTCCTTAATTTCGGCTGCCACAAAGAATTCTCCACTGCTAATAATTTGAACATTGATGCTGTCCTTCCAAGCTAGCACAAGTCCTCCTGCCACTCCTGCCGGGTTAACAATATGCCAGTTTTCGTAGCCGCATACCCGAAGTTTTGCTTTCACCTGTCGAGATTGGTTTTTTGTTTCACTTATAAACACAATCTCGAGGAAGTGGGATTTACAGATCCCTTTTAAGGTGTGAATTGTCAGGGGTCTCCCCAAACCCCGACAATTCCAAACTATAATTATCGGTGAATTTTCACTTTTATTAAAAACAAAAAAAAATATTTTTAATTTTTTTTGAACGTCAGGCATCAAATTTATTTTCTCATTCCAGAATTTAATTTTAAATTACTATTTTTATTTGTTTTTTAATTGGGCTTATCTCATCCAATTTTATACCACTCTGACTCGGACCATCACACTTTTACATCATAAGAAGCTTCCTTTTTAAGATTAAGTTACATTATAAATGCACTCAATTTTACATCTTTAATAATTAATTTAGATTAATTGAGTATTATTCAACTTATTCATTCATTTAAGTAAATATTAAAAATTTAAATTCTATCTTATAGATTTAATAATTTAAAATAGAATTTAAATTCACCAAAAATAAAAAATTTATTTTCTAGCGTAATAAAGATAAGCCTAATAAAAACAAAAAGTCCACTCCAACGAATATCAGACATCTTTAAGAGATCGAATGCGACGAAAGAGATTGACTTGTACTTATCTGAATAAGTAACTGTCCACAAATTTCTCTTATTATCTCTATTATCTCTATCTTTTTTAAAAGATAGATTTCAACAAATTCGCAAATAAAATATTTTTAAAAAAATAACTCTAAAAAAGATTTTTTTTTTTAAAACTTACTCAATCAAATCCTATATATTTTCCGTTTTCAGGTTCCTAAAGATCAGGCAATGACATCAAGAACTTTTGGAAGAAAAAGAATGAAAAAGCGCCCAAGAGAATGGTTACTAGAAAATCCTCCACAAATGTTTCAACAAGCACAACACTTTTCTTCATCAGCTTCATCATCGTCATTTATTTCGGTCTCAGGTGAAATTACACTATGATAATGGAGAAAAATGATTATTATGATTGATAATTCATGATTGTGTGTTATATTGGATATAGAGAAAAATGATAATGGAGGTTGTAACAATAACAAGGAGGCATTGAATAATTCCATGCACCAACAAGTGGATGATGAATTGCTAGCATACTTAAAAATACTCCACTATATTCGCCAGTGCATAAGTGGTACAAAGTTAGGGAAGCAGAAGAACACACTGCAATTTCATGACTTAGCTTTTTATCTAAGAACTGTAGCTCCCCCAAGCCTCTCCATTCCTCCTTCACCATCCTGAGAAACCCGTCATGCGTAAACCACGAATCAAGACTCCGGAACGGCCTCGGACCTCCTCTCAGCTTTCTACCCTCCACTATTAGCGGGCAATGATCTGACAAACCCCTTGGTCCACCTCGCAGATGTGCCTCTGGAAACTC
This sequence comes from Arachis duranensis, assembly GCF_000817695.3. Taxonomy (NCBI): domain Eukaryota; kingdom Viridiplantae; phylum Streptophyta; class Magnoliopsida; order Fabales; family Fabaceae; genus Arachis; species Arachis duranensis. Next base: position 940,833 of record NW_026264851.1, read on the forward strand.
TTCTAGCCATTCCAAACTAACCAGAACTCTATCTATGCAACTGCAAGAGCGCCCGTGAAACCATGTAAACTTCCTGTCAGTAAGTGGCAGATCCACAAGGTTCATGTCCTGTAACCAGAATTTAAACTCTTCCGCAGAAGGTGTCAACCCAGTATTACCTCTCCGTTCCTCTACATGTAAAATTTCATTAAAGTCCCCCATAAAACAGAACGGAACCTGACACAGTCCTGCCACATAACTCAGTTCCTCCCACACCCCCCTCTTTGCCTCCCTCCCATGCGCCCCGTACACCAAACAAAAAGCACAGTAAAAGTTGGTCCTTGTTAAGATGCCTTCAACACACAGCCACCTCTCACCTTTATATCTGTGACGGACTTGAAACACTCCATCATCCCAAATTAATAACAGACCCCCCGCTGTTCCTACAGCTTCCACAAAATCCCAACCAGCATTACTAGATCCCCAAAGCCTTGCAACCTCATATTTAGTAATCACTTCTTTTTTTGTTTCAACCAACCCCAACATGTTCAATTTATATTTACTTTTCAAAGACTTCAGCATGCTCATTTTACCGTCCCCCCTCCACCCCCTAATATTCCAACTGCCCACAATCATTTAAATAAAGTTTTGCTCACCTTTTGTTTATTTTTTGGCCGACTCCTTCTCGCCTTTTCCTTCTGCTTCGCTAGCCTTCTCTTTGCCGCTATTTCCTCATTTTGTGCTTGTAGAATCGCCATAATGTCTTCTTCCTCATCGTATAAAACCGCTCCCGATTCCACAGCCAGTGCCCAGGTTGCTTGGTTTTCCTGGCTCTGTACTCCCTGCGTACCCTTGTACTCCTCCCCTTCTACATGACCACCTGGGCCCAGCTCATTCCCTGCTCCACCCCCCGGGCGTCGCTTTTAGCAGCCACCCCCAGTATGTCTCCCTCTGTGTTGCCTTTAGCTTCTGAGGTTTCACCCTTCCTCGTTTTTCGGCTTAGACTCGTTTGGGAACCATCATCGTGGAGACCGGTCTCACCACCACCGTGCTGCGCCCCTTGTATCTGCCGGCGATTTGCTTCCCCCACCCTCGTCCCCTCATGCGCTACACCGCCACAATCCAACTCAACACCAGCCTCCTCAGTCGGCCCTACTCCCTCCACCTTCTCTTCCAAAACCTGGATCCTATCCTCCAACGAGCCCCTAGCTGTGTGCCTCACCTCTCCCTCCTCAAGTTCCTCCTCCTCTTGGCACCCCAGCCTCTCTCGCAAACCTACCATTTGCGCCGCATCACCCAGATCTCGTGGGACCTGCCGGATCATAAGACTACCCGACCCGGCCTTGCCCCCAATGGAGAGCGGTCCATGGACCGTTGCATGCAGTAGACTAGCCTGGCCCAGCCCAACAGCTGGCTCCCTTCGCAGGCGTGTTTCGTACACAGTCAACCTCCCATCTACCCCCTGATTTGCTATTGGGCCAACTGAAGACCAGCCCACCCCTCTACAATAACCCACACACGCCCCAGCCTTGTAACACACCTGATGGGCCTCGTCATACATACCATAAGTACCAGCCCATTCCACATGATCTCCTCTCACACCTCCACAAACCTGCGTAACCGTATTCTCCGACTCCCCCTCATGAACCACCTCACACCCCTTAGAATCTGCTACTCCACCTTCCTTGGTACTATCTGAATCTGGTACAACCGTATCCTTTTTGAAATTCAAATACTCAACGTTCACATCATTCAAAAAGACATCAGAAGTTACTATTTTGCCCTCTCCTTGCGCAGCCTCTGTAAGCCTATCGGAAACCAATTCTGCCGCCGGATCCCAGTTACCCACCCCCTTTTCCAGGGCCGTGCCATAATAAAAACATATTTTAAAAATATAATAATATTTTTTATTTTTTATGCACTCAATAATATATTAAAAATTAAAATATTTTATATTTTTAATCATTTTTAATAAAATATTTTTTTATAATATTTTTAAAATATATTCTTAAATTACAAGTTAAGAATACCCAAAGATTTAATTAATAAGACATGCATTTCGACAAAAATATTAAAAATTTTTGAAACAACACCTTTTTGAGTACATAGAAATAATAAATAAATAATATTATTAGAGGTCATAGTTTGTGAACGAAAAAGGAGTAATAACCTTTTTTTTACTTTATATTCTTTAATTATTGTTGAAATAAATAAATAATTTTAAATATAATAAACATATAATTATAGATATTAAATTAAATAAAATAATTTTATATTATTATTTTTTAACATATATTATATGTATATAAAACTGGAAATATGTCCAACAGCAGGTTGGGAATTAGATTAACGATACATGTATATAATTAATCTGATCTGTTATAAAATAGTTTTAGGTCTAAAATAATTTTAAATTTAATTTATTTAATAGATTAGTATAGACTCACAAAATAGTCTAATTTTATTATTTTAATTATCAAAATAAATAATTTGTAACGTATTTATTAATTTACACTATATTTATTTATTTTGTTTATAGTGTAAACGAGATACATATATTTATAAATAATTAAATATAATTTTTAAAAATAATAAAAAATATTAATAATTTAAATTAGACTAAACTTTTAAAAATATAACGTTTCAAATAATAGAAAAAATAGACGATTTTAAATAATAAGAAAAATAATCAGTCTATTTTAATAATAAGAAAGATGGACAGTCCAATTAATAATGAGAATACATAGTGATTTCGTTTGTTATGTTTGTTACATGGGAGTACATCAAAACTTGGTTTGTACTTTGTAGTATAGGAGTACATTTAAGATATAATTTAAATAATCTTATTCAGAAGTAAAAGGAAAAGTTTAGGGCCAGTAACTTTATTTAATTCTGACCAACATGTAACCAGCAAAGAATAGTGAGTCATTAAGCACACCAATCTTACACTATTAAAATCATCATTGATAACTATTTGATAGCTAAAAATTTCAAGCCCCTAGCACTCCTCCATTCAAAAAAGAACTCAATAATAGAGATGGATTGATAGATAAGAAGAGTCAAGTTCAATGTTCTGACTACCATGCACAGCACACTTATATACCCGAATCATATTGTAACAAATTTTGTAAAACCAACTTAAGTAGAAAAAATTTCATATTCTATGCTAATAGAGTCGTCACATCTATTAATACGTATATTTAAATTATATTTTAAATTTTTATGTACTCTTATGCAACAAACAAAATTTGAAATATATATAATTTAAATTTAAAAATTAATATTTAAGAGAGTACATAAAAAATTTAAAAATTTTGTTAGTTAAAAACACTAGTATTAATAGTGGATAGGTTAAAATTTTGAAATATTATTTGAATTAATTTAGTGTAAAAATAGTAAAAAAAATGGTCAGTGAATGAAAGTGAGTGAATGGAAGAAGTAATAATATTAATAATGGATAGTTTATCTTTTCTGTTATTTAATCGTTCATCTTCTCTATTATTTAAAATATTTCATTTTTAAGAGTTTACTT
>NW_026264851.1:944432-951775 GCF_000817695.3 Arachis duranensis
AAATATTTTAAAAATTTAGATATTATTATAAGAATTGAATTTAGTAACCTTGTATATAAATATTTTTTAAAATAAAATTAATTTTTAAATATTTTTTATTTTAGTCAAAAATTATAGAATTAATCTCTACAAGTCTTACAAGTCTTATAAGAATTGATATTACGCTCAAACGCGTCTCTAACATATTTTTAATTTTTGAAAGGATTCCTTTCTTTTTTCGAATTTCTTGTCTTCTCTTTCTCCTTCTTCATTTACGTGCTTTTCTGTGTGTTTTCTTTCTTCGTTATTCTCGATTTCCATTATTTTTTTACATCAAGTTCTGAAATCGTTTTTGAATTGTTTCATCTTCATCGTCGTGTTTCTCTTCGTTCTTCTTTTGATTTTGCAACATTATGTATTTTTTTCTTCTTTGTTTGATTTTTTTCTCCCAAAAAGAATTATGAGAATATGAAATAAGAAAAGGAAGAAGAAGCAGAAAATGAGAAGGAAAAAGAGAAAGAGTTCTGAATTATGCATAAAATGTACTTCAACGAATTTTAGGTGTATTTCTTAAATCCTTTGGGTGTATTTTTGTAATCCTTTGGGTGTATTTCTGTAATCATTTGGGTGTATTTCTATAATCGTTTGGGTGAATTTCTGTAACCGTTTGGGTGTATTTCTGTACTCTTTTGGGTGTATTTCTGTAACCGTTTGAATATATTTCTGAAGTTCCATTATCTTCAAAACGATTTCAAATCTTGATTTTAGAAACCATGAAAATCGAAAAAAACGAAATAAGAATACCAGTGATAAACGCAGGTAAAAAACTTGTTTTCATGAAAGAAGAAGAATATTCCTTCATAATGCATGGTGAGTAGCGTGCTTTGAAAGTGGTTGAATAACGTGCGTATATTTACTCTTGAATGTGGGAGTAATGCGCGTGTGTTTTGTTGGGCTAACTTGTAAGACTTATAAGACTTGTAAGTCAAAAAGACTTGTATGTGTAGTAGGCTTCAAAATTATATATATTAGATTTTTTATCTGGTCAGACCATATTCAATAATAGATTTAGTACTTAAATAAAATCTATAAGGTAGAGTTTGTTTTGAGGTACTAGAACAAAGATTGAGAGACTGGAACTCGATCAATATCATATTTGTTGGCTTAAAGACTAGTATATTAAAATTTTAATCTCTATCCTCAAAATTTCAATACCTCCAAAAAGTGAAGACATATGAGACTAAAATTTTTAGAGACGAAAATTAAAATTTTAATAATATTTTATATCTAAAATATCCCTATTCAATTAATTAATTCCTACTTTATCCTTTATACAAATTAAATTAAAATTTTATTTTTATTTTATTTTTTATTTTTCACTTTACACTAAATATAATACTAAAATTTATTTTAATTTTTATCTTTCAGTTTATATCTTTCTTCCAAAGACTACTTAATAACCTGTAGGTCGCCACGCTCAAATCAGTTAAATTAGAAAAAGTTTGAACTGGCTTAGGTCCAATTTGGGTAAATAACTTAAATAAATTCTTTTAAAAAATGAGCTTAAAACATAAGGACTTTTATTAATAGCAGCTTATAAATAAGTTATTTTGTGTTTGGATTTTTAGTTATAAAAGTACTTATTTTAAAGTTGTAGCGTTTGGATAAATAACTCAAAAGATAAATTTTTTTTACAAAAGAGAATGAATATTAAAATAACGATGATAACAAATACTTTTCAATATTGAATGTTAATTTTACATAACCTAATCACTAATATTGTGTATGATATGGTAGGTGAAAATAAAAAATAAATATAAAATGTGTGTCAATGTATATTTTATTGCTGTTTTTTATTTTTTATTTTTATTCCTATTAGAACTCTCTTCTCTTTTATTGAGGTCAATAACTTGTTATAATTAACTATGAAAATAATAATAAGTTATAAAATTACATATGAAAAAAATAAAGTTAAAATTGAAATTTCATATCACAATTGAATACAAATTTAATAATAAGAAATAGTGATAAAATGATAAAAAAAATATTTAGAAGGAATATATGCAGTAAGTTGTTCAGATGTAATATTGTCTGAAAATGTGGTGGAGGATCAATACTTCCATTAGATGTTTCATTACGTAAAAATGGTGAGACTTGGAACATTACGTGAGAATGATGGTGGAAGGCCATTGCTTCTAGCAGACCTTGTGTGAAAATGGTGATGAAGAGTCAGTATTTTTCATAGAGTCAAGAAGGAAAGTAAATTTTTTGTTTTAAAATTATTTTTTTTAAGTAAGTGGTAGAATGACTTCTCAAAAAGCAAGAAGTCATATATTTCTACTTCTTCAAAAAGTTATAAATTAACTTTTTAAAAAGTTAAAAGTTTTTTTTAAAATAGTGTCAAACACATAAATTATGACTTTTCATAATCTAAAAGTTAAAAAAAGTAGCTTCCCAAACGGACTCTTAATCTATTTTCATCTCTACATGTATAAAATTATAAATGTTAAATTAAATAAATAATTTTATATTATTATCTTTTTAGTATTATTTTAATATTAAATTGTAAGGATTGTAACAATAAAAAAATTGCAAAAGTAGTCAAATTCTTGCCAATTTGTTTTTTCCTCGTTAATTAGGTTTTTGACTGTGTGAAACGTTGATTTTGTACTAAATACCACTGGAAATAATATTTTTCAGCGATATTTTTTCCTATGAAAGTATGCTGTTGATGCCAATTAGAAATTTATCCCAACAAAAAAATATTATCGCATGTTGTGATAAAAAATTTCGTTGCAAAAATATTTTTAGTCAACATCAATCAATTTTTAAAAAATTATTTTATTTAGTTTAAATTATTATTCTAAACTTTAAATTATAAAATTTTGATTTTAAATTCTTAATTATAAATCATAAAATAAAGTTGACTAGTATTAATTAGTTAAAACTTAAAAGTTAATTTTCTATACTTTTTGTATATTAAATTCTTAATTTTTTTAAGAAAAGAAATTGTACAAAATTTAATATTTTTTCTAATTTGTTCTTTCTCCTTATCAATTAGGTTTTGACTTTTGTGAATCATTGAATATTTACGAATTATGATATATTAAATTATTGTTGAAGTTTTTAATAATAAGTGTATTGTGAGTTAACCCCAAAATGGTATGAGATTGGCGTTTTGTACTGAAATCGTCCCTGAGATTCCAATTGCACCAATTACGTCCCTGAGATTGAAAAAAATGCACCATAATAGTCTCTGACCCATTTTCCATTAACGACGTGATGACATGACATGATGACGTGGACTGTAAGTGACACGTGTCACTTCATAATTTGGCCACGCGTAATGGTAGGATGATGTGGCGACCAGTGACACGTGCATGCTGACGTGGATAGTTGTGCCACGTGTCACAATGTTATTTGGCCACATGTCCAGTTGTACCACGTGTCGCAACAGTATTCGTCCACGTGTCATCCATTATGCCATCGTTGTATATGCACAAAATTAGTCCCTCACTTTGCATTAAGTGACTCATTTTAGTCCCTGAAATTGAATGTCGTGCACCAAACTAGTCCCTTCACCAATTTTTTCTCATTTTTTTCTATAAATTCAAAATTCTCAATATTTTTGAATGCATTAATTTCAATTCTATTTTTTCACACGTTCTTCAAATAAAAGTGTTTTTATAAAATGTTTTTTCTCTTACGAATACCCTATTCGCCGACTTGGAGTTAACGTGAAGGCTTTTCAAGCACCTTCACTACCATCTCCAACCTCTTTCAGTACTTTTATAAAATATTTTTTTTCTTGCGGATACCTCTAATAGCCGCCGTCTTGGAGTTGACGTGAAGGCATTTCAAGCTTCCCTCGTTATCATCTCTGACCTCTTTCGTCTAGACTGCAGAAATCAAAAGTGGTGGTGAGGGTGGTTGAAGTGCCTTCAATCTAGCTCATTTATACATAACGAAAATGTGTATTTCATAAGAAAAAAATATTTATTTTAATTATTAATTTCTTGTTAAAAACACATGTTTTTTTATGAAAAAAATGTGTCTAATCAATCATATAATTATTTTTTTTATAATAACATACTTATATATTACAAAATTTACCAATATTAAATTATTAAAAAATTATATAATTAAAACTAAAATCTTAAATTTTTTTATAAAAGCACTTGTATTTAAACGATATATGAAAAAATAGAATTGAAATTAGTGTATCGAAGATATTAAAATTTTAAATTTAAAAAAATGAGAAAAAATTGGTGAAGGGACTAGTTTGGTGCACGACATTCAATTTCAAGGACTAAAATGAGTCACTTAATGCAAAGTGAGGGACTAATTTGGTGCATATACAACGATGGCATAATGGATGACACGTGGACAAATACTGTTGCGACACGTGGCAAACTGGACACGTAGCCAAATAACATTGTGACACGTGGCACAACTATCCACGTCAGCATGCCACGTGTCACTGGTCGCCACATCATCCTACCATTACACGTGGCCAAATCATGAAGTGACACGTGTCACTTACAGTCTACGTCATCATGCCATGTCATCACGTCGTTAATGGAAAATAGGTCAGGGACTACTATGGTGCATTTTTTTCAATCTCAGGGACGTAATTGGTGCAATTGGAATCTCAGAAACAATTTCAATGCAAAACGTCAATCTCAGAGACTATTTTAGGGTTTAACTCGTATATTGTATCAATATTATTTAATATTAAAGAATATATAAGATTTAATCTATATAATTTTATTCAATATATTATAACGTTCCTTGCTTGAGTTATAAGTACAAGCTAAGTATTAATATTATTCATGTAAAAAAATATTAAAAATTATAATTAATAAATAGCAAATATTAATTTGGTGAGAGAAAAGGATCAATACAGAGTAATAAAAAATCAATTTAGGTTAATTGATTGGTCAATTTACTTGTTTATTTAAATAAGTATTAAAAGTTTAAATTTTATCTTGTACATATAATAATTTATTGGTCAGTAATAAACTTTTAAAAACTCAAATTTACGATAAATTAATTCTTATTCTGTGTGATTAAAAGATATTGTGAACAATAAAAGAAATTATAGAATAATAAAAATGATTAAATTAGTGTAACTTATTATAAAGGTGAATAAAATAAAATATGTTTAAAATAAAAATTTAATTTAATTTCTGTTTATTTTTACAAAAGATAACTTAACTCTTTTATGAAAAAATAAAATATATTAGCCTTCGCAATGACATTATTATTTTGAGAAGATACCGATCATTTGTTTAAATTAAAATAAAAATTATATACAGTCAATTTTAAGTGAAGTTATACTTCACATAAAATTAATAATTAATAATTATTAAATAATTTAAATAATTTAATTAAATTTTTATTTAATAATTTTAATTATTAATTTCACATAAAACTCATCGCACTTAAATTTTTACGTAAATTAATAGCAGAAATTCATCTGCAGTCGACTGCAGGTAAAGTTGCTTCTAGATGGCTGACACATGTTATTATATGGTTTAAAAAAAATCGGTTTATTTTATATAAAAGGTTTATTTAAAAAAACCGGTTTGAATTAGACCAAGCAGTTACTTTTATTCCCTTCTTTTTCCTTTCGCACGTAAAATTCGTTCTCTTTCAATCCCTTTTTCAGAATTAATATGAAACTTTCAATTAGGTATGTTCCTTTTATTTATATTTCTTAATCAAATTTATTATTTCAAATGTATTTCTTAATTTATGTTTTTATTCATTCCTCTGTGAATGATAAAAATTATTTAATAAATACGTACATATTTATGTCATCACACAATTTTGATGTTCACGATCATAAATGCCAAGATAATTCATGGCAATTTCATGTGATAGAAGACAAAAATATAATTATGGTATAACGTAGACTAGTTGATAGCATGAGCATTGTTGAAATTTTGGTACGATCTCTTTCATATTTGTTATATGTCTCTCAGTCTCTAGTTGATAGCATGAGCATTGTTGAAATTTTGGTACGATCTCTTTCATATTTGTTATATGTCTCTTTAGTTGGTGATGTTATAGTTTATTGTGATGATATGATGGTAGTTTAATTGTATGAGTTAGGTCCTTTTTATTTGGGTGAATTTTTTCTATGGCTATCCTATTCTTGATGGCAATGTCAAAATAAATATTTTCATTAGTTGTTCTTTTTTTTCTCTATTTTTGAATCAATTTTATTTTGAAAAAATTTATTAAAAATTTTTGTTGTAGACAAAATTAATAAATTATGTTCAATTATTTAAGGAGACCAAATTAATATTTTGATTAGATACTTTTGTTTTATTGAAAATAAATTCTAATTTCATTAAAAAATAAATTCTAGTTGATAAGTAAAAACACAAAAACGTGCATGACAGTGAAATCATAATTTTTAGACAAGTAAATTATAATCTTATTATCTTAAAAAAATAATTTATTTATAGAATAATATTGAAAAATCAACAATAATTTGCATGAAAATAGTTTATTAGTAAAATAAAAGTTAATTGATTGATTACCATAAAATTTAATTTAACGATAAATTTGCAATTGAACATATTTTTACAGCTTAATTTAAAAGCAACTGAAAATGTAAGTTATGGAAAACAAAACAAAACTCATCAAAAAAATAGAAACAGAGAAACAAAAAAAGGACAAATGATATCATTTATGCCATTCCTATAAAAAAAACTGTGAATTTTGTTTCTTTTTCAGAATACTAAATTTTACTTTTTCAAACAATTTGTATATATATATTTGACAAAAATTAAATAAAAAAAGTTTCAGATAAATTTAAAGAAAAATTGGTCAATATGAATGAGGAAAAAGAACATATCAAATTCATTTATTAAGAATTTAGGAATAACATATAGAAAGAATTTAAATTATTTTAAAAGTAGTTATTTGATCTATTTAAACCGGTTTTTTTAAATAAATTATTTGTATAAAATAAATCATTTTTTTAAATTATACAGTAATACGTATCAACGATCCAGAAACAATGATTGTAAGTGAGTTTCCACCTAAATTAATACATGTATATGTCTTGTATTGCGTCATGGTCTTAGCAATAATGGCGTGTACATCATAGCTTTATCGATAAGACTAAGAAAATCCTCGAGAGAACAACTTACTTACTTAAATTCCGCTCGCGCATGACCATTCGCATTTGCGTTTTTTAGAGGTGATTATCGGCCGAATCGGATTTAATTAAATTTGCATTTGGCTCAAAAGATTATTAATTTATCTTGATCTGATTTAAAAAGAAATTTAAAATAAATTGGATTAATTTGATGTAAAATTTGTATATTAAATTTATAAATTTTATATAT
>NW_026264851.1:951858-982275 GCF_000817695.3 Arachis duranensis
TCTAAAATATTTATTTATTATAAAAAAATAATTTTAAACATGAAAGTTCATACTCCATAAAAACACTGTTTATATTCTGACCTAAAAACATAAAGTTAGGTCTATTATGTATAAAGGTCCACCAAAAATTTTATTTTACCCAATTTTGTAAGAAATTGGATGCGATGAACACGGCCAGTTTTATTCATTTAAATAAGTAACTGTTTTATCAAATCTTTTATATTAGTTTGCAGATCTAACTTCTCTCCAGATTATTTTCCTGAAATCAAAATTGCTCAAAATTCTATCCAATACTAACACACAGACTAATATGTTTGGATGTGGATGTGGATGTGGATGTGGACTATTTAGAAGTGCATTGCAAAGATTTTTGGACTAACTATCATATAAGAGTTTAGTTATTGAATTTTTGCCAAAAACGATATCGGTAATAAAAAGACCATTTACCAGATTTTTGTTAAGAAAAGATATTAGTGACAAAAAGCCTAATAAAATTATTTAATTATTTTTCCTGCTAATTGTTGAACATAGTCGTGATCTCTGTATTGAAAATACAAAATGAAGAATTTTTCACGTACAAGCGTTTTCCATACAAATCATTTAATTTTTTTTTTCTTTCTCTATGTCTCCTCTTTTTCTTCTCATTCTTCTTCTTTTTTCGTGCATCTTCTTCTTCTTCTTCTTCTTCTTCTTTATTTTTGAGGTGTTTCATCTTCATCGTCGTGTTTCTTCTCGTTCTTCTTTTGATTTTGTAACATTATATATTTTTTTCTTCTTTTTTTGATTTTTTCCTCCAAAAAAGAATTATGAGAATATGAAATAAGAAAATAAAGACGAAGAAGAAGCAATAGAAGATGAGGAGGAGAAAGAGGAAGAGTTTTGAATTATGCATAAGGTGTACTTCAACGAATTTTAGGTGTATTTTTTAAATTCTTTGGGTATATTTCTGTAACCGTTTGGGTATATTTTTGTAATCGTTTGGGTGTATTTCTGAAGTTCCATTATCTTCAAAACAATTTCAAAACTTGATTTCAGAAACCATAAAAATCGAAAAAAAAACGAAGCAAGAATACGAATGATAAACGCAGATAAAACAACGAATGAAAAGGCAAAGAGAGAACGTACGAAGGAGATCGAACAAATTTGACAAGAAACTCATTTTCATGGAAGAAGAAGAAGAGTAGGAGAAGAAGAATGAGAAGAAGAAGGAAGAGGAGAAGGAGAAGGAGGAACGCGAAGCACGCCATGAAAATCGTATATGGGCCAGCGTGCTTTTTGTTAAGTTTCTCCCAACTTGTATGACTTGTAAATCAAATAACTTGTATGTGTAGCACTTCTCTTACACTACTGCTTTAGAGGTGGGCGCCAAGGATTTATTTAGAAACTTTTAAAATATTTGTAGATGAGAATAGGTTAATGGATGTGGATCTCAAAGGTGATAAGTTTATATGGTTCAATAATTCAAAAAATAATTTTATTACTAGGAAAAAAATTAGATAGGATGTTAGTAAACTAGAAATTAATACAAATATTCCAGAACGCTATTTTAAAAGCTTCTCCAATTGTAAGTTCGAATCACTACGATTTACTTTTTGAGGCTTTTTGGACGAAACATGAAGAATACAAAAAGGTGATCAAGCGGAGTTGGCTTTTGGATGACGGGAATGGAAATTATTGGAATCAGTTCATAAGAAAGAGAAATAGACGCAAGAGGAAGCTGATAGAGTGGAGTAAAAAAAAGTTTAAGAGAGCAGATAAAAAAATTGAAAGAAAAAATAATAGAGTTACAACACATTCAGAAATTTGATATGTCAGAAAGAGATCAAAGAAGAGAGTATGAATTGAAAAGGCAAATCTCTAAACTATGAAAGCAGGAAGAGAAGTATTGGGGACAAAGATCAAGGTTGAAATGGCTAAAATGGAGAGACAAAAGACAGCCTTTTTTCATGCAACTACAATTCAAAGAAGGAATATGAATAGAATAGAAAAATTAAGAAATGAGTCAGGACATTGGATTCAAGGAGAGGAAAATGTGATGAAGTTAGTGGAAAGATATTTCATCAAATTTTTTACCTCTACCGGAGTCAGAAATTTGGAGGACTGTATAAGAGAAATACCTAGGAGAATCACTAAGGAGATGAATGAGGAGCTTATGGCAAGGATCAATGAGAAGAAAATTAAGGAAGCGGCCTTTAGTATGGGCGGCTTAAAGGTTCCGGGTCCAAATGGTTTAAATAGATTATTTTTTCAAAAACATTGGGATATCTTGAGTAAGGAAGTGTGTGGAATTATTAAACAGTCTTTTGAAAAAGGCATCATACCAGAAGATTTAGGTGAGACAACCGTTGTTTTGATTCCCAAAATTAGTCAACCAGAAAGCTTAAATCATCTTAGACCCATAAGCTGTTGCAATTTTGTGTACAAGATTATAACAAAAATTTTGGTGGAGAAGTTAAGGAGAGTGCTAGATGCTATCATATCTCTTGTTCAAAGTGCTTTTGTAAAAGGAAGACTCATATAGGATAATATAGTAATAATACAGTAAAAAAGAAGGCTTGAAAGCAATGACATAACCATTAAATTAGACATGAATAAAACGTATGGCAGACTGGAATAGATTTTTTTGGAAAGGGTTCTAGAAGAGTTCGGTTTTAGTAATAAGTGGGTGAAGTTGATGATGAGTTGTGTGAAAAGTGCTAGTTATAGGTTCAAAATAAATGGAAAGTTGTCCAACAAGATCAGTCCCCAAAGAGGACTTAGACAGGGAAATTCTCTATCACCCTATCTCTTTATTTTGGCTGCTGAGAGCTTTACTATTCTCATGGAAAAGATGGCAAGAAATAATCTAATTTTAGGAATTAGATTAGCTCCCACAGCCCAATTATTACTCATTTATCATTTGCTGATGATTATATTATTTTTGCAGGGACGCAAGAAGAGAAGGTTTATCAGCTCATTCAGATAATTAACAAATATACAGAGGCATCAGGTCAAAGAATCAACACTGAGAAATCTAGGTTGATTTTTGGAAGTCGGGTATTTATCCAGAGTAGGATAAACATATAAGAGATCAATGGCATGGCGACGTGGAAAGATCCCGGAAGATATCTAAGGCTGCCAGCGAGTTGAAGAAGATCAAAGAAAAAAAGTATTAGAGTGGATAGAAGAAAAGATGCTTGACAAAATACAAGGATAGAAGAAAAAAATATTAAATCAAGCTGGAAATGAGGTATTGATAAAGACAGTCATACAGGCGATTCCGGTTTATGCTATGAATGTTATCAAATTTCCAAAATCTTTCTGCAAAAGAATCAAAGCAGCGATTGCCAGATTTTTGTGGTTGAATAATGGGAAGGAAAGAAGCATTCATTGGAAGAGTTGGGCAAAAATGACAAGGAGTAAAAAGAGTGGAGGCTTGGATTTTAAAGATCTAGAGTGTCAAAACTTAGCACACTTGGCTAAACAAGCTTGGAGGCTACTAAAAGAGAAAGATGCTATATGGGTGCGGATTTTGAAGGCCATTTATTATCCTAATTGTAGCCTATGGGAGGTAACAGAAGAAAGAAACGCATCATGGATATGAAAAAGTATGTTGGAAGGAAGAGACTTCCTCAAAAAGAAAGGCAACTGGAGTGTAGGAAATGGAGCGGAGATAGAAATTTGGGAGGATAACTGGGTGGCAGGAAAAGGAAAACCAGAAAGGTGTAGAGATTGTAGATTTAGAAAGGTGAGCGATTTGATAAGATATGGGGAGGGTTGGGATGCAAATAAAATTCATGATATATTTTCTGGTGACATAGCTGAATTAATACTCAAAACACCAATCAATTTGATCAACAAAAGCGATCATTTCATTTGGCCATATAGAAGTTATGGACATTACTCAATGAGAACGGGCTACCACTTCGCGAAAGAGGAGAAGGATGCCAGTGAGGAGAGAAATCTCAGCAAAGCCTCAACAAGTCAGAATTTGGGGGAAATTTAGGAAACACTGTGGAAGCTATCGATGCCACAAAAGGTAAAAATGTTTTATGGAAAGCAATGCAAGGAATTCTACAAGTGAATGCAAATTTATACCAAAGGAGGATAGCAAAAACACCCTCATGCAGCATATGCCAACAAGCGGATGAAACTATCGAACATGCTTTATTATTGTGTCCGTGGACTAGAGCGGTGTGGTTTGAATCTAGCCTACAAATTTTGCCTACGGTCTATAATGTGAGTTCTTTTGAGAGATGGATGATGGATACAATAGAAAAGATCAATAGGGAGACCGGGACAAATCAGTCAATAATTTTGTGCAATTTGGGATGTGTGCGCTGGTGCATATGGAAAGAAAGGAATCAACACATATTTCAGCAATCAAATCTCAAACCACAAAAAGTAATAGTCAATTCAGAATGCCTAGCAGCAGAATTCTATAATGCAACAAATGGCGGTTCTAATGATAACAGATTAGGAGTAGGCAGGAGCGATGAAAGGAAGAGAGTTACTTGGAGGTCTCTGCCCAAGGAGTGGTTGAAGGTGAGCTTTCCAAAAGGAAACAGGCACATCAGCTACAGTAGTGGTTGTCAGAGATTGGCAAGAAAAAATTGTCACTGGGTTAACAACAATATTCAAGACAGTGTCAGCATTAGTAGCAGAAGCTTAAGCATACAGAGAGACTCTCATTCTTATTAAAAATCTTCAGCTAATGAAATGCATAATTGAATCAGATTGCTTACCTCGAATACAAGAAATTAAGACAAAAGTACCAGTGGCAGAAGCATATGCAATTATCAGAGACATTCTCCAATTGCTGGATGAGGCTCCGGATGTGGGAGCTACCTGGACTCTAAGGCTGCGTTTGTTTTTAGAGACACGACAGAACATGACACTAAAACGGAGATAATAGGACGAAGACACTAAAAATTATCTTTTGTGTATTGTGTTTGGATACGATGGACAAGACACTAATGTAATGTCTAGTATTATATTTAGATACACATGGACAAGACTAAAATATTATATGAAATGACTAAAATAGTCCTATGATTCCAAATTTTCTACATCAATACAAATTAATTTAATAAAAAAATGAGAGTATGTAAGAGTACAGACGGAACTTGAAAAAAATATTTGAAGAGGCAAAAAATTTTAATAAAAAAATATATTAGTATTTATATTAAAATAAAATTTATAAATATAATTATTTTATTTTTAAATTTATTATTAATATGTAGGAATACATATGGTTAATATTAACAAAAAAAATAAATCTGAGTTTGATTAATAAAAAATTTTGTTTAGGTTAATAAGCCAAATTAATTTTAAATAAAAAATCAGTTTTAAAAAAGAATCCGTTTTTAAATGAAAAAAATTAGGTTTTGCACATAAAAATATATTTTTATTTAGAAAACCAATTTTTATTATCTAAAAACTGATTTTTCTTTTCAAAAAACTGATTTTTCTTTAAATTATATAAAATCAATTACAACTTATAAATTATTTTTTAGCATTTTAAAAAATCAATTTTACTTTTGATAATATTTATCTTTCAAAAGTTTCAAGATTAATTATTTTTGTTATTATTTTTATTACAAATCAAATAATATAATATAAGGTTAAAATGGTATTGAAGTAAAACGATAAAAAAGAAAAGAATTATCTACCCCCAATAAAAAATTCTACAGAAAGGATAGAGTACTTGGGAAAGAAAGAGATAGAGAAAGAACAGAAAGAAAAAAAAGTATCTCTGAACAATGTAATAGGAAAAATAAGAAGGGGTAATAGTGGAAAAAAAGGAAAACAAAATTTTTGAAATTGTTCGTGTCCACTCTTCCAAATCCCGTGTCTATCATTGTCCTTCGTGAAAGAGTAGACACAAAAGTATAAAAAACTGTCTCGGAGACAATATGTTCACTGTCCATGTCTCTGCTTCCAAACACTTTTTAAACAAGTGTTATCTATGTCTCCGTGTCATGTCCCCGAAAACAAACGCTACGGCAACAATTTAACTCACTAACTAGCAGCGAAGAATGGACTACAGAGACAGTGAACAGTTAATCTGCTGGTTCAAATTATGAAAATAATCAGAACAGAAGCAGGATTTGCATCAATTCAACAAAGTCATAATATACAGAATCATATCAAATTGGGTTCGATTCCAACCAGCCAACAATGACATCAAAGAGAAGAGGATTTACTGGTAAGAGAAAAAGTGGAAACAAGGGATAGAAATAAAACCAGAGTTGAGACATAGGGTCATCCATCAGCAGCGCCTAGGAGTATAATTGGAAACAGTGAGGAGCCAAAAAAGGAAGGGAGGAGGGGATATGGAGGTGGTCACTGAGAGCTTTAGCGCATGCCAGGAAGCACCACGGGAGGAGAGGATTGGGGGCCGTCACAACACTCGAGCAGGATCTTCTTCAATGCATCGGCAAATGCAGTCCAAGAAAAATACAACCTCATGAAAATGGGCGACAGGGCGGATTCAATTCGAGGAATCACAAGGGGCATCCATGGAGAATGAAAAGCAAGCGTCTCAAATTAGAAGAGGGTGGCAGTTGCGATTGGCGACATCAGAAGACTCATACAGGTTGTTTTATTGAACCCGGGTTTAGGCCATCGGCGAGAGTGGAGGAACTGGGTCTCAGCTCCATGCAACAATCTTCTTGAATCATGAGGAGAAGCTTCAGAAGCTTTGGTTTTTTCAGAGATAGTGAGCGTGGAGGAGAAGAATTGGGATCTAGGTAGCTTGGCGGGTTATTTTGGGGGTAAAGATGCGGGTCAGGTTCGGTTCTGGTTGTGTGCGCCGGGTAGTCCAAGTCTAAAAAAATATTACTGCTTTAGCATAATTTTTACTGTAGAAACAACACTCAAAACAGACATTGTCCTTTACCAAAAATATTTGTCCATCAAAGATTCTTCCAACACAAATATACTTTCAGACCATCTACATACAAGATTTGGCCTAATTTAAATAGTCAATTTTTTTAAAATTAAACACATTGTTTTGTTAATGATATTCTTAAACTAGTATTTTTACCCGTAATAACATTACAGGAATATAAATTTTTTAAAATTACGGTCTACTTTGTTCTGATAGTATAGATTATGCATAACACAAAAGATTTATAAAATCAAACTACTTTTACAAAAAAAGTCATAGGTTGAAAAAAGTCTCTAGCTAAGAAGACCAAAATATCTATCGATAAAAAATCAATTCAACAAAGTCATAATATACAAAATCATATCAATTTGGGTTAAATTTCAACCAGCCAACAAAGACATCAAAGAGAAAAGGATTTACCGGTAAGAGGGAAAGCGGAAATAGGGGATAGAGATGTAACCAGAGTTGAGACACGGGATCATCCATCAGCAGCGCATGGGAGTATAATTGAAAACGGTGAGGAGCCAAAAAAGGAAGGGAAGAAGGGCTATGGAGGTGGTCACCGAGAGCTTCAGCGCATACCGGGAAGCACTGCGGGAGGAGAGGATCGGGGCCATCACAAGAGTTGGATCTTTTTCAATGCATCGGCAAATGCAGTCCAAGAATAATACAACCTCATGCAAATGGGCGACAGATCGAATTCAATTCAAGGTATCACAAGGGGCATCCATGGAAAACAAAAAACAGGCGTCTCAAATCAAGGGAGGGCGGCAACTGCGATTGGCGACATCAGAAAACTTATACAGGTTGTTTCATTGAACTCGGGTTTAGGACATCTGCGAGAGTAGAGGAACTGGGTCTCAACTACATGCAACAATCTTCTTGAATTATGAGAAGTTTCGGAAGCTTTGGTTTTTTTTCAGAGACAATGAGTGTGGAGGAGAAGAATTGGGATCTAGGTGAGTTGGCGGATTATTTTGGGGTAAAGATGCGGGTCGAATTCGGTTCTGGTTGTGTGGGCCTGGTAGGCCAAGTCCAAAAGAAAAAACATTACTACTTTAACATAATTTTGGCTGTAAAAACAACACTCAAAGTAAACATTGTCCTTTACCAAAAATATATATCCATCAAAGATTTTTTTAATACAAATATACATATATAGATACTTTCAGATCATTTACATACAAGATTTGGCCTAATTTAAATAGTCAATTTTTTAAAATTAAACACATTATTTTACTAATGATATTCTTAAATGTAACATGAAAATAAATTTCCAAGATAAAACAATCATCTGCCCTAAATTTTGTTAAAAATGATTAGAAATATCCAACATGCACAGATGCACTAATAATGAGATTGAAGAAAAGGAAAATAGGAGTAAATGGTAAACACCCACACTATTTTTTTAATGTGAAGATAATAAATAAAAATTATTAGATAATTTAATTAAATTATTATTTAATAATTTTTAATTTTTATTTTTATATAAAAATATATTTATGTGAGTTAGTAGGGTTTTAAAATGTTAAAATTAAAAAAAGAAAGAAAAAAATTCTTTATTCAAATCTAAAAATAAAAACATTATAAATATATAAACTAACAAATAAAAATAAAAACCAAATAAAATTCCAAATTATTATGAGTTTTGTTAGATAGACAATGACTTTTATAAACAATATGAACAATTGACTCTAAAATTGACTTAATAAAATAAATAAATACCTCACCCCCAAATTACCTCCTAAACCTAACATTAGAATAACCATTCGCACACCTAATGAATTGAACATTCAGTCATTGTTAACTGTGTATGAGTAAATCGAATCAAAAGGAATAACCATCAAATTAAAAATAATCAACATAATCATCTGCATACCTATTGAATTGAACATCTAATATATCTATTATTCACATTATTTAATATTTTCATTGTCTCTCTATACTTTTTCATTACTTATAATGTATAGAATTTCGAATATTATGAAAAGAATAATCTTTTCTAGCCAAAGGCTTATTAAATTAAATTACTAATAATAATGTAGAGAAATATGAATAATTTTATGATAAGTAAATTATATGTGCCTAACATAAAAACTCCAGATTTTTTTTCTTGTCGCATCCATTGATAATTCTTCAAAATAGCTTATAGATAATTAAACTACTTGTTCCACAATATTGAATAAATTCGATTGGTGACCTTATTTTATTATCAAACATATTATTCTTCATACAGTTTAAAATAAACAACGGACTATGAAAGAGTGGAGCTAGGGTTCAATATATAATGCCCACATAATATCACGAACTCCATGTCATACACATATTTTTTGTCACTGTGCATTAAATTGGATAATGACTTTTCCAACATTAGAGCTTGTAAATAAGGAATTTAAGCTATCTAAAACGCTCTCAATACCAATGTTTATTTTATGCTTGGCCTTAACCTTGCCCTCTTTTATATATTTCTTCATCTCCTTAGCAAAATCATCAAAGCGATTAAAATGCGACCCAATCATAAAACCTTCCATTCTCACTTCCTTGCCTACCATATTCAGAAGATTCCTAACGCCATCTCTTTCAGTCCAAACCTGTAGAATACTAGTTAGTCACCAACAGAAAAAAATAATAAAATTAAGGGGCCAAATTATAAAATAGAGAACTTAATTGAAAGCCAAAATAATAAACTGAGGAGCCAAATTTTAAAATAAAAAACTTTAATTTTGTAGAAATTATAAATTTTTAGTCAATATGAAAATAATTAATTTTATTATTGTGATAATAAATAATTGATTGTTTGTGTAAAAATTCTTTTAATATATTAATAATTTATAAAAATTAAATTTTATAAGTATGAGATAAATTTTTTAATTAGTGATGTTAATTGACCTTATTATATTGAGATATCATTCCACAAAGTGGTATCCTTGCATGCTTGTTGACATGGTTAAGAACAGCTTCAAGCATCTTCCCACCAACATTATCCACATAAACATCAATACCATCAGGAAAATACCTGAAAAAATTTAAGTGAACTGTAATAAGATTTGCCTAATGTGTGTGTATATGTATTCTCACTCTTCTTGGTGCATATAAAGTAATCAAATAAAGAGCTTAGTTAATAGTTGCAAATTAAGATGAATGAATTGCGAAAAAAAGAAAATAATTGAAAGGGAATAAAATTAAATCCGAGTATTATTACTACGTACTTGCTTAAAGCAGCATCAAAATCTGCTTCCTTATTGTAGTTGAATCCATCATCATACCCAAATTCCTCTTTCATTAGCTTCACCTGGAAATCATTCATTAATTATTAATTGAAATTTAATGAAATTATAAAGTTGTCCATGTTAGAATATTTTGGTAAAATAAAAATGTGAAGAATGACATGCGGATACTTTTTAATTTAAATATGGAAACAAAAGTGGAGTTAGACTCGGATATGGGGAATACAGGTGCTTCACAGCTCTGTGGTGTCAGTGGAACAGAACTCGGACCATGCGAGTTCTCTATCAGTAAAAAAATTGAAAATAACAAACAATTTGGAGGGTCCGTTTTCTAGCTTCCGAAATTCATATTTGCCCAACCACAAGTCCGATTTGTATACTATGAGTTTTTTTAATTTTTAACACAAATCAGACCCTCCAATTTGTGTACCCTGAATTTTTTCAACATTTTGAACACAAATCGGAGGATCCGATTTGTGTACTCTCATAATTTTAAAAAACACCAAAAATTACCATATTAAAGTGTATTACTCATTTTACTTCCGTATCAAAATTCTTTAACTACATGTGGAGGCTAAGAATCCCGGTAAATTAACTAAATTAATAAATTATTTTGTAGATTACTGTAGCAATATAGAGTGGGTACTTTTTCATCGGATCCAGTGGTTCCAATGACCCTGCAACCCCTGAGCTTAGCCAATTGACCTGCAATCATTCCAACGCCACCTGAAGCCGCTGATATGAACACATTTGATCCTTCCTTTGCCTTCCCAAGTACCTCTATACTCACCCATGCTGCAAATCCAGGTACCCCTAGGCAGCTTAGATAATCCGGTAATGAAATTCCATCACTCGCAGCATCAATTTTTGTAAAGATGTTAGTGGAGGAAATCACAGAATACTCAGCAAAAGGAAGATCTCCAAACACTAAAACAATGTCCCCCTCCTTATATTTACTGTCCTTTGACACTTTTACCCTCCCAATTCCAACTCCTCTAATCACCTGCACTGTATAATTCAACGGTTAAAAATATAACTATTTATGTTATTTTTCTTTTATCAGTTTAAATTTTTTAGATAAATAATTTATGACATAATATTAAAATTTTATATTTAAAAGATTTAGAATTTAATTTTTAGTAAATTTTAAAAGTAAAACGATAAGTACAAGACAAATAAAAAATAAAATAAAATCTATGCAAAAGAGTGTATTAGATATATAATCATTTATGTTACCTTTTCTTGTAACCATTGTAACAATTAATACAATAATGTTGAATCCTCACATATCGATAGGAACTATATATTATAACAATAATAATAATAATAATAATAATAATAATAATAATAATACCTCGTTGAGCTGAAACTGAGGAAAGTAAAGGCCATCGAGGTTGTGAGGGCCAGTGAATGTGGTGCGTAAATAAGGGTCTATGGAGAGTAGCAGCGTTTCAATGGCAACATGGCCATCAGGTATTGAATGAGGTTCCAGTGAGAGACTCACCGTTCGGAGTTTCAGATGATTGAAATTTGGAACACCGTGAGGAGCATAACATGCCAAGTACCATTCTCTATTTTCTACAGCCATGCTTTGTGGCGCTTTGTGTGTGTGGGGGTTATTGCAGATATGGCCAATGCTTGGTTTTAAATATGAGTTAAGACTTGAAGAGTATTATTAGAGAAAAAGAGAAATGATATTCATTATGGTAAGGAAATATTCTCCGACCATAATTAATTGATATTTTCAAATTTCATGACCAGTATTAATAGCAAATCAAGAATTCAGTGCTTGTTAATATTTTATCACATTGAGAATATCCACTTTTTGACTATATTTACTTATGTACTATTTAAGAAAATTTTGGAGATTGACTATATCCCTCTCCTCTAGTTAGCTACTAACTGCTATGTCTTTTTTTTAGGACTAAATTATTAATATTAATAATACCTTTAAAAATTTAATCCCTGACATAAATACTTTAATAAATAAATTGAAAATGATAAAGTATTTTTACAAAATTTTAGAACGCTGTAAAATTTTGAAGAGACTAGGTTTAGGTTTGGTAAAGAGAGTAATACTACAGTGTGAAAAGAAAAGTTGATTGAAGAGTATTTATTTTATAATAAAAAAGAATATTAAAAAAATAAAAACATCAGGTGGATTTTTATTTTTCTAGATGTGTTTGGATAGAAGGAAAATAAGAAGAAAAGAATGTTATTAAAAAACAATCTTATCGTTGTATTATAAAATATATTAAAAAAAATAAAAGAGTAATATTAAAAAGAAAGAGAAAAAATAAGTTTTGTTTTCATTTTCTTTCCAATATTAGAAAAAAAAATTTAGTAAGTCCGACCAACTTTTTTTTATCCCTTTTTCATTTTCTCTAATTTTTTTTGTTTTTCTCTATTTTTTCTTCATACAAGCATAGCCTAAAGAAATTTTCCCGTGAAAAATATGTAAAAACTTTTAGAATGACATGAGCCTTTTTAAAATGAGTTTTGTTAAGATGTATATAAGGATACAAGTTGAGATTATTATTAATAAAAAATTTTAAATTTTTTATTTTAATAAATACACAACAATTGATTTGGAAACTAAGTTTTGCATTTTTTTTCTGTAACATTTTTTTTGTTAATAACTTTCTAAACTTTTTTTAAATTATCATGCATATACATTTTCTAAACTACCATTTATTTATTAAATCGTTTTAATAAATATATGTATAAAATATTTTTACCTTATCAGATTTTAGACCTATTTAAAATTTCAACCCAATTTTAATATTTTATTTGTTAATAACTATTTTAATAGGTTTAAGACCAAACCAATTAGATATTAATATATGTATTATATATTTTTGAAAAGAAATTAACAATATATTTATCTATAAGTATCATTACTTTACATGTTGAGAGAATAATTTCACCTAATCTATTAGTGTTGTTATATTTGAGAAGTGATAACTGATATAACATTTCTTTCATGCAAATTTTAAGAGGTGGAGTCATGTATCCTTCTTTCATTGCTTAAACCTTGCTTTTGTGTACATACAAATCCAGATTTATAAATCAAGTGAAAAATGAAGACAAGTGTACGGATAAAATAATGTCGCATAAAAAAAGATTACATAATTAACATGAAAATGATTGTTCCACCGTCTTCAGAAGTGAGTTTGAAACTATGCCTTAACTTGAACAATTACTTTTCCAACATTAGAGCTTGTGAATAATATCATATGTTAATTAAGGTGCTAATAATAAGAATAATAATGTATGTAACATACAGCAGTGAATAATGATTGACCTTTTTATATTGAGATATCATGCCACAAAGTGGTACATGGATATGTTTAGGGGAAATAAAAACACAAACAATTCGCTAGAAGGAGGGCTTGAACCTCCGACCTTGTGGTTAACAGCCACACGCTCTAACCAACTGAGCTATTCCAGCAGCTGTAAAATAAAGTCTAACTAAATAATTTAAACATAAATATATACATATATCTTTCTCCTAATTTGTTTAACTTTTATTGTTTGATAGTTTAAAATTCTGTTATGTTGTTATTTTATAGATATTAAATCCTTTTAACCTAAGGAATAAGGATTAATCCCCTTCTTTTTTGTCATAAATCCTTTCATCTTATTCTCTCAAGAATTAAAACCAAAGTATGATAGAGAAATATGAGCACCTATACTAAGATATAGTATAAGGATCAAAATAAAAATGTGGTGCAATTGAAAAAGAAAAAGGTGAAAGTGCTATTTAACTCTTCATTGTTCAATAGGTACATCGAGAATTGTATATACAATCTCAAACTATTTAATAATCTCTAAAATTTTAGAATTTTTTATAAGGGCAATGTATATTTTACCTTACCTTAAATTCTTAGGCAATAAAATGTTATGTTTTGCTTTTTTTTTTTGGATAATCAGTTAAACTCAAATGTGATCTATTAATTTAAGTTTTTCTGAATTTTGTTATATCATACTATCATAATTAAAAGTAATGAAACCTCCATTTACATAATAATGCCCCATTATTTTAATATTTTAACATTAGACTAGAAAAACTAGACGGCTGAATACAAGGAACCAGTATAAAAAAAAGATAAAATATATTTTTTGTTTCTAAAATTTATTTAAAAAAATTTTAAAATTTTTAAAAAATGGTAAAGTATATTTTTTGTCGCTAAAGGTTGCTAAGGGGAGTAGAGACCTTCATCAAAGACGAGGAACAAACAACGTGAATGAAATGAAGAAAGACGCTTTAAAGATGAGAAAGACGAGTGCGTTGAAACTTACGCAGCCACATCCACTAATCGTCGAAAAGACAGCCACAGTAAGACGTTGAAGTAGCGCCGTTCTGAACAAGGGTTCTGATGAGGTAGGCTACCATTTTCATTTTGAAAATGCAATGTTTGAATGATTAGGGTTTAGAATTTTTTGTTGCTCTTGATTGTTGTTTATGGTTTTATTGTAGTGAAAGATTGAGAGTTTCAGTTGACAATGTTCTATTTTTGTGAACCTGTCATGATTGCATGCTCTATTTTATTGAATAATTAGTTATTCTCTTCTAGAAATTTTTTTATGACGACAGGAATGGATGATTTTTAGTGTTAGGGTTCATCACAGGGATAGATTTTGTTGTGATAAGGGTAAAACTGAGTATGTTGATGGTGAGGTGACAATAGTTGACTGGTGTGATAGAGATAGATGGAGTGTTATGGAGACTTATGATGTGGTTGAAAATTTTGGGTTCATTGCTGAGAATATTGGGATACTGTAGTATAAAGATACTCAGATAGGATTAGAAGGGTTGAAGATATTGAGAGGTGATGAAGGAGCAATAGAAATAACAAATATAAATATAAATTACCAAAAAATGGCAAGGTTGATTTGTATATAGTGCATAAGGCTTTGGTCCTTGATGATTTCTGTTATGACGTTGATTATTTAGATGTTAATGGTGGGAGTAAGATTGTCGAGGAAGAGTGTGTGGAACCTAATAATGGGCCAAGTAATAAGGCCCAAAATATATGAGTGGAAGCCCAAGGTGGAGAGGTGGAGATGGAGATGGAGATGGAGGCCCAAATTCATAATGTCCATTTAAAAGTTGAGGGAGTCCAGAATATTGTTGATGTACAAGAGGAAGAGGAAGACAATGATGAGAAGAATAACAAAGAAGAGAATGACTGTTATGACCCGGATTATGAGACTAATTCTGACCTTCATTTTAGTAATAGTGGAGGTTATTATTGTGGAGATGATGGGCTATTTGATGTTGATATAACAATTAAAGAGATGCACTAATAAGGAAGTATAAGAAAAGTAGCCAATGAGCCTTAGCTCACATGGCATATCTCCTCCTCTCCACTCTAAAGGTCTAGGATTCAAACTCTAGAGATTGCAATTGAGGAAAAATGTGGTAAAAGTGTGAAGAGTACATGGGTGTGTTGTGTATCTAGAATTGGAGGTTGTCTAATCTATTTGGATACCTAGTGGAACAACTCAATCTAAATCCTTAACCCTAAATTCTAACACCCAACAAAAAGGACACAAAAAATTTTAGCCACCAAAACCAATTAGGATGCTTAGGAGCAACTCAATTTCAAGTGCACAAGGTCAATTCTCATCACAAAGAAGTCAAATTCAAAGTGCTCTCATTGGATCATAGTTGCACCCCAATTATTTAGTGTACGTTATTTAGGAATCATTTTGTTAATGCTTTATGTTATTTAGTGATCATTTTTATAATGACTTATGTTATTTTGATAAAGACTTGTGTAATGGATCATTTTATGCATTTTTTATTAGTGCACTGGTGAGATTGTGTCTTATTATATTTGTCTATATTATCTAAGATGATTGGTAACAATAGAGTGTCCGAAACTATTTTAGTTCTATCAGGGATATTTTTGAAATATAAAACAAAGTTCAGGGACAATTTCATTAAGAAGTTTTCGTGATGAGTACATTTTTGAAACTTATTACACATTTCCATACTACTACTACTTCTACTAATTACAAATAAAACATAAAAATCTCCATAAACCAACCCACATCATCAAAGATGCCAACCACCAACAATTTGTATTTACCATAAGCTAATTTAACTTCCAAAGAGAAAATCCTCATCTTTAATCTTGAAAAAATCCATAAAAACATATCAAAATAAAAGCATCAAAACTTACATTAAAATATACACAGTCCCAAAATCTTTGATCGAAATTCTCTGATGTCTTTGACCATCTCAGCATAAAAGATTCATCACAATTGCATATAAATGTTTGCCATCGCCTATTGCTTTTTTTAATGATGTAAAACTTTGAGAAACCATGAGTTAAAATTTCTTTCTCGTTTTCACAGAGAGGGAAGAAGTAGTAGAGTAGAAGTGAATTCTAAGATTTATATTGGAATTTTTATTATTTAATTTTTTGATAAAAATTTAAAAAAAATTAAAAAACCATTTTTTAAATGACTCAAATACCTAATTGCCACATCAGAAGAGATGCTATTTTGTCACATCACTAACATCTGTTAATGAACAATGTTAACGCTCAGTAGTAGAATTGATACAAATTGAAAACTTATAGGACAAAATTAAGACAAATTAAAATTTAAGAATATTTTTAAAAGTTTTAGCAAACTTCAAAAACAAAAAATATACGTTACCCAAAAAAAATATTATAGTACTTCAAATATTTGCAATTTAGGTAGAAAGCATAACTGCATAAAAGCCAGTTAAATCTAGTCATAGCATTCATAAAGAGTGTCGTGGAACAGATCATAAACTTTACGAGAAATTGTTAAAATGACAGAATTTACAACTAAGGCAACTAGTGAACTACTTTTTTTTTTTTTTTAATGGCAGTTCTATTCACAAGGATGATGGTGGTAGTGAATATTTCATATCAGCACCCCAAATGTGTTCTCCCCGCTGTACGTCATATACAGGAATCCATCTTCATCCTTATTTTCCTCGTATATTGCAGACATCATAGCCGCTGCAAGAACACAGAGACCAAAACTCAATTCACAAGATTGACTTCGGGGTTAACCATTACAAAGGATTAATAATAGAATGATTATCCATTTAAATTACCTGTTGGAGGTAAAACGTTCTTGACAAAAATGAAGATGGCCTTCTCAGGACTGAGTTTGATTCTCTTTCGTACCACATACACGAACTGACATTCTAAGAAGATTAGTGCAATTGACAAAGAGCAAAAGAATATCAAGAATTCAATGCATCTGAACTTCAAAGGCTGTCATAGGCAAATGAAAGCAGCGAGCTTAGATATGCCCATAACTGCCAAAGATCCAAGTTCTGCAACCACTTTTGCTAACTAATTTTCTACAAATTCAAGGAGTATTTATCAAAACACTTCATTTTCTTTTTAATTGTGGAAGGAGGTGCATCGAGGCAAAAGAGGGTCATCCAACCTCCTAGGATTTATAATGAAGGCTGAGACACTAAGTCAAAAGCCTGTTGAAGAAGATGAAATAATAAGCACATGCAAATGATCAGAATGAAGAATACACAGAGATAACTCCAATTTATACTACACATACAATTTCAACAATCTCTTATCATCAGTTTTACAAGAGAAGCATCAATCAAAATCTTGCAATGTTGATATCTATCAGTAGGATTTCACAACAATGAAACCATAGAATGCACATAATGATGTCAATTATGCTTAGCGCGCTGATGATCCCTGTTTTCATCAACTCATTACATTATTGAGTTTTCTATATTCATTGCTATTAGTAAGCAAAGAACTTAACGCAGCTTCCAGAGTGATCAACTTCAAGTAAGAGCAAGTCTCAATATTTTAACTTCAACGCACAATATTTCAGAAAATCTTAATGTAGAAAGTAGTGAGAAGAAATTCAAGAAACTAACTTTTTCTTGTCAATCTCAGGAACATCACTCTTCTCAGCTCTTTCAACAATCACCTACACCCAAAAGGTTAACCAAATTAATCATCATGAAGTGGGATTATCATGACACATACAAACAACAGAAACCAAATCTTACTGGAATTCTATCAGGATACTTTTCCCTAATGCGTGATGCTTCAGCCTGTCTCCTTTCTGACACACAATGTTAGCAAAATCAGAGGACATTAGTGGGCTGATATATTCTGTATAGTAATCATAACCAACATAGCAGACATCACGAGAAAAGCCAACTTAATGCATTAAAAGAAAACAATTTTTTTAACGAATTTCCAAAATTTACCGAGTAAAGCTCAGATGATGATCATGATGACCTAATTTTCTCGAAATTTTGGAGCAAAAAAGAAAGATGCTACATGTTTCCCCGAATTACAAAATATTCAATCCAAATGAAACCCATGATGAGGAAAATTAAAGAAGCAATAAAGGCAGAATATGCGAGAGGGATATTAAACGAACCAATAGGGTGTTCCATCTTGAATGAACTCTTAGCCATGGCAATAATTCTGCAGCGCAAAACGGGAGTTAGGGTTTTCTATGATTTGGATTCGAAAGAAGGGGAAAGTGGAGGAATTTAAAACTGAAAAAGAGGAAATTAGGGATTGTTTACCGGGAGGAGAGAGAATTGAAGAAAAATATCCAAAATAAAAGCAATCAAAAACCCTTCTTTTGTTCCGAATTTGAGAATTCGAGTTTTGAGAAATACGAATGTGCTACTTTAATTTAACGACACCGTTTGTTGGATACCGAAACCAAGGATTACCTATTTAAACAAATAGGCCCAACAAAAACCAAATAAAATAAGAGTTGTTACATATCCAATTATTTTTTCACTTAAATTTATTTAAGTATACCACTAAAAAAAGTCGTCAAAAATTACTGCTATTAAAAGAGCGTGATTACATAAGCTAACTTTTTTTCTTCTTCTTCTCATACTCGTTTACGCATAGAGCTTCTTTTTTATCTTCTTTTTTGTTTTCCTCTTCTTCCTTATTCTTTTTCGCGTTCTTTTTTCTTCATGTATTTTTTCTTTATCGTCATTCTTTTGTTGTTGTTGCTACTGTATTTTCTTTTCTTTTCTTCTTTTTCTCCCTGGTGAAGAAGCAGTAGAAAGAGTTTTGAATTGTGCAGAACAGAAATGAAGCGAAATTCAAAAATGAATTGAAATTATATTTAGAATAAACCAAAAATTAAATTTAGAATGTAAACTCCTTTTAAAACAAGCGCAGACTAAATGCACCTTATTTAAATCCAAAATAAATCAAAATGTACCTTATTTAAATCCAGAATAAATCAAAATTACTTAATGATTGTGACACACAAACTTAATTCGAAAATAAACACAAACAAAATTGAATCATGAACAAAAACACATCCGAATCCATCAAGTGATTTTGCAGCATTATGTGTTTCTTCTTCTTTATTTGATTAGATGAACAAGACAAGAAAAGAAGAACATAATAGAGAAATTTTAAGGAATTTTTTCTTCTTATTTCTTTCTTTCTTGTTTAATTTTAGGGTAGTGCTAGGGAGCCAATGACTTAAGTGTACAATGTGTACAATAGGCTAAACCTTTGGTCCATGAATAAAATGAACATCACCTACATTATCTAGAATAATCATCCGAATACCAGGGATAATAAACATCTCATCCTAAAAACTTAAGTTAATTTTGGAGTTCACCAAGAATCGAACCTTTGACCTTCCGGATCTAAAACTCTAATACCATGTCATGAACCCACTCATCCCAAAAGCGTAACCTGACAGGACAATGTAACACTAATGATCATATCTCTAATACTTCCTAAACTTCCATTGTACACATTGTACGCTTAGACCATTGGCTCCCTATTTTCTTCTCTTTTTCTTGGTTTTATTCCTCTCAAAATAGTGAAACAAGAAGAATCATAACAAAATAATTCACCAAAAATAAACTAAAATTATATTCACAAATGAATTGAAATTATATTTAGAACGAACTGAAATTACTTAATGATTTCAGTTCATTCTAAATATAATTTTAGTTCATTTATAAATATAATTTCGGTTTATTTCTGTTTTGCACAATTCAAAACTCTTCCTCCTCACATTCTAATACTTCTTCACCAAGGAGAGCAGGAGAAAAAGAAAAAAAATATAGCAGCAACAACAACAAAAGAATGACGATAAGGAGAAAATACATGAAGAAGAAATACCGCGAAAAAGGAAGGAGAATGAGGAGGAGGAGAAACGCAAAGAAGAATGCGAAAAAGAAGAAGCTCCGCAGGTACATGAATTTGAAACAAGAAAAAGGAGAAGGAGTGCATGCCTCTAAATTACTTGGATAAACTTTAATATTAAAATTGTTTGGATGTGGAGAATAGTTCATAAAATAAACCTTTATTTCAAATAATAATAATAATAATAATAAATTATTTTTAAAGTATATAAAGTTTTACTTAATTTTAACTGAATTTTTATAGTTTAAAAAATCTATATAGTTTAAAAAATCTATAGTCGAACTTGACTCTTCTCATACCAAAATCAAGCTACTCACCATTGCACTAATCTATTTTCTTAGTATCATTCATGCTTTTTATAGTATATATTGCATGTTATATAATATCCTAACTAATACATATATATATACACAAAAATACTTAATTCAATATTTTTTATATTCACATTTTTTAAACTAATTATTTTTTAATTGAAGTACAAATTAATTAAATTTAAAATAAAAAATAATAATTAATATAAAAATAAAATAAAAATTACTTATTCGTAAAAAAATAAATTTATATATAATTATTTAATTATATAAAAATATTCAGACTTTAAAATTACTCTTCGGATATAGTTCATAGATTGTTATTCTTATTGTGTCCAATAAAATACTATTATAGTAATACGAACTAATTTTATGTCTATCTTTCTATTAGTTATTTATAGAATTTGAGACTTAATTGTTCTTAAAATGTTAGTAAAAATATGTATTTCAAATTTTAATTTTATGTTTTTGACTATTTTATATTTTTAATTTACATGAGACCAATTTTACCGGTTAGACCAATAATTCATCAGTTAAACTAATAAATCAGTAAACCAGTAATTTAATCGGTTTGATCAAAACTTCGGTTCTGACCACTATAGTTTTAGCCACCATTATTTTGGACTGAGGTTTTTATTTTATTTTAATATTTTTGGCAGCAGGACTGAGATTTTCAATTAGAATTTAGAAACCCATATAGTTCAAAGAAAGAAATCCAAAAATCACATTCAATTATTTTGGCGAACTAAAAAAAGCCCAACATAAATAACAAATTCCTTGCCAAGACATATATTCATTTTGTCCAAAAAAAAATATTCATTGAACCTGCCCATCACAAATATTAAGGCCCATCCTGACCAAAAAAAGGCCCATAAAATTCAGACAAAACAAACAATGACATCACAAGTTTCTACAGCACATATTTTATTCAACAAATTTTTTAAATTGTTTATGTTTATATTTTTAATAGAATGATGCTTTCATAAAAGAGAATATAAATTTTTTTATTATAATTCAATCATTTTTTAGTATCAATGATATTTAACTAAATCTCAAAAGGCTATAATTAATTTTGATATATTCCTAAAGTAAACCTCTTTTTACGTAAATATTTAATTATATATTAGTATATTACAAGATTAGTAGCACAAATAATTTTTAAATAATGTTTTACAAGTAGAAACTAGAAACATATTACGACATTACACTTTTATATTAAAAAAATATTAAAATGAATAGGACAAATTATTGAGACTTCTTTTAATGTTGATATTGCGTTTACTTGTAACAGTCAACTCTAAATACAGTAATTCAGTTAATTTTAGGTACAAAATGAACTAATAAAAAATATAGTAATGCAGTAAGAATATAATAAATTGGAAATAAGTACCAAATCAAGTTATAATACATATATTTTGTAACAAATTCATATTTGTAATAGTTCAAAAATAAAACAAAGCAAAAAAGGTGAAACCTTGTACAGTTTGGAGGCAGAGCGACAAACAAAGGATGAATGAGGATGTGATTAGATTGTAAAAATAGAAATTTGTCATTATAAAACTATACAAATAAGTAACCTTTCAAATCATAACTAGCAAGTTCAATCTATCCTATAACCATATTAGTTTCAATCTGCAGAGTATGTGGGTAAATGCTATCTCATAACAGAAGAGATATATTCTTATATTTTTTAAAATTTATTTTTGTTTGTTTGGCCTTTGAAACACAAGTTGTATTATAGTTGGATAAAAATATATTAATGGCTAGATTAGTTATCCATGTCACATTTATGTTAAACAATGAAATATTTGTTGAGGATATTAAATTTTCATGAATCTGAATTTGATTGAAAAAATGCCGTGAATAAAAATGTAAAATTATCAAAATTAAATAAGATAAAATATATTATATGATAGAAAATGTATGGCTTGATTTTTTTTTTCTTTTGAGTCAATGAATCTCATCAAGTTTCTTTTAAAAAAAAAATATGTTAGAGCAGTTAACTAGCTGAGAGACAAGAACAAGAATTGATTAAGCAAAGAAAAAATAATAAAATAGAAAAAAGTCAAATTGGTGACAAACACTAAAATGTAATATTGCTATTATTAATCTCATCATGGCTTATTTAAACGATTTTATGCCTTATTCAAGGGTAATCCAAAGACGAAATTGGAAGACAAATTTAAAGAGGAACTTCTATGACTATAATAATGTTTGTAGAAGCTGTTAGAAAGAGGAGAGGGAGTAATAGGAAAAATGTTTATGAGTATTTAAGTTGTATAGAATGATATAATATAAAAGAAGATTTATAGGTGTTAAGAGAATCGAAATAATAAAGACATAATATCTTATAATAAATATTTAAATATATTAAATAATGCTAATTAATCTAATTGATTCTAATTATACTCTAATATGAACAATTCAGGAGAAGAAGTGTATTTTGGTCTTATATAGAAGAAAATAAATATTTACATGAGTACTTATTTATATATATATTAGTGTTCTCATACAGTAGGTAAGCTTAGTTTTATTCCTCTGCTTTGCTAGACCATTCTATTACAATACATATCACTACTACTAAAGGTTGCTTCCCTTAGGTTAGGTAACACCTTCCCTCAAGTTAGGACAGCAAATGTCTTGGAGTCCTAACTTGCCAACAAGTGTAGAAAAGGTTCCTGGGGCTAAAGGTTTTGTCAACAAATCTGCAATCTGTTCATGTGTTGATATAGGCATCAAGTGGATTAATTTCTCTAGTATTTTGTCTCTAACCACATGACAATCTACCTCTATATGTTTGGTCCTCTCATGGAACACGGGGTTGGTTGCTATGTGAATGGCAGCTTGGCTATCGCAGTACAAATTGATAGGCTCAGTGTAGTCCAATCCTATGTCGCTGAATATCTTTTTAATCCATATTGTTTCACAGGTTGCTGATGCGAGAGCTCTATACTCTGCTTCCGCTGATGATGATGCCACTGTTGTTTGTTTCTTGCTTTTCCAAGAGACAATTGAGTTTCCAATGTAAAAGCAATATGCAGTTATAGACCTTCTCGAGTCCGAGCAAGCAGCCCAATCCGAATCGCTAAAGCCTGTAACACGCAAATCAGACTGAGAAGGAAAGAAAAGGCCCTTTGCTGGTGCAGATTTAATGTACCTTAAGATACGATGAGCAGCCCTAAGATGAAAATCAGTAGGTTTGTCCAGAAATTGACTCAATTTTCCGACTGCAAAGCTAATGTCAGGTCTGGTGTTTGTCAAGTACAGCAGTTTACCAATCAGTTTTCTGTATTCAGCATTATCAGGTAAGGAACTCCCCACATCTTTTGTCAACTTGCCATTGTAATCCATAGGAGTTGAGATAGGTTTGCAGTCCTCAAAACCAGCTTTTCTTAGCAAGTCCAAAGCATACTTCCTTTGGTATAATGCAACTCCCTGTTTGCTTCGAGCAACTTCCATTCCCAAAAAAAATTTCAGGTCACCAATGTCTTTAATTTTGAAACAAGCATTTAGTAGTGCTTTAATGGAGTCAATCTCAACTAGATCATTTCCAGCTAGAACCACATCATCTACATAGATTAAGAGAGCTGTGAAACCACTGGCTTGTGATTTTGTAAAGAGACTATGATCTGACTTGGACTGATGGTAGCCGTTCTCGAGCAAGACTGATTTCAACTTGTTATTCCATTGTCGGCTCGCTTGTTTGAGGCCATACAGTGACTTCTTCAGTTTGCAGACCGTGTTAGGGGGAGCCTCTAATCCTTGGGGCACTTTCATATAGACTTCTTCCTCCAATTCGCCATGTAAAAAGGCTGTGTTCACATCAATTTGCTTCAAGAACTAGTCTTTGGCAGCAGCAATGGCTAACACAATCCTTAAGGTACTGAGCTTGAGAACAGGGCTGAATGTGTTCAAGTAATCCACCCCAGGGACTTGGGTGAAACCTTTAGCAACCAATCTTGCCTTGTGTCTCTCTATGCTGCCATCCGGGTTATGTTTGAGTTTGAAAACCCATTTGTACCCGATGGCCTTTTTGCCAGGTGGAAGGGAAGTAATTTGCCATGTCTGGAGATGCTCAAAGGCATCAAGTTCTGCTTTAATAGCACTTCGCCAACTCTCATGAGTTATTGCTTCATCATATCATCTAGGTTCTTTGTCTGTGGAGATGGCTAGGGAAAACTTCTTGTGTGATGCAGAAAGTGCACTATAAGAAATATACTGTGAGATTGAATATGCACTGGATGGTGATGTTGAAAGATTCATACACTGAAAGTCTCTAAGGTGACTTGGTCTTCTTCTTTCTCTAATGGACCGTCTTAGTGCAATGGGTTGATGGGATTGTGCATTATTGTTTAGAGTGTCTTGGGATATATGTGGTCTAGATGAGGGTGCTGAGTGTACTTCAGATGCATGAAATATTAGAATCTAATGTGGCAGTATCATGATATGTTTGTGATGTAGGACTAATATTATATGCAGTGTGTGACTCAGGTGTAAATGATGCAGTTTGTTGATGATGCAAATGCTAAGGGATCGACTTGTGCCAAAGGTCTCATAGAGGGTGTTTGTTGTTGTTCTTCTGAAGTAAGAAAAGGTAAAAAATTTTCATAAAACTTAACATCTCTTGATAGAAATATCTCCTTTGATTTTATATCAAGTAGAATAAATCCTTTAGTACCTTCCCTGAAACCAAGAAAGATACATTTTCTTGCCCGTGGATCTAATTTCTTCCTTCCTGCAGTAATTGTATTTGCATATGCTAAACAGCCAAAAATTTTTAGATCAGAGATAGATGGCAAAGAATTGTATAAAAGTTGATAAGGGGACATATCATGTAAGAGAGGTGAGGGGATCCTATTTATCAGGACAACTGCATGAGAGGCAGCATAATTCCAATAACACTTGGGCAAATTTGATTGAAATATCAAGGCCCTTGTTACTGCTAGGATATGTTGGTGTTTCCTCTCAACAATTCCATTTTGTTGAGGGGTCTCCACACATGTTCTCTGATGTAGGATCCCAGTGCATGCATAAAATTCATTCATGTTAAATTCAGCACCATTGTCACTTCTTGTAGTCTTAATTGATTGTCCAACATTGTGTTTTTACAAAATTGACAAAAGATTGCAAGAGATATGAAGTTTTAGATTTTACTTTCATAAACCGAATCCAAGTGTATCTAGATTTATCATCTACAATGGTTAAAAAATACCTATGACCACTTGTGGATGGAACTGACAGAGGACCCCATATGTCTACATGAATCATTTCTAAATATGAATCTGAGACTTTATTGCTAGTAGCAAACGGCAACTTTCGTTGCTTAGCCAAATGACATGCATTACATGGGGAGTTTGAGTTATTGTATGAAATGAAATGATAATTTTTCTGCATGAGCCTAAGACTATGTAAAAGTAAATGTCCTAATCTGTAGTGCCACATATCTTCATCTTGAATGCTTTGAAAAGACATAATGCATGAATGTGTGTTGTGCAAGGAGTTAACGTTTAGTGTATAAAGTCCTTCAACAACTTCAGCTGTGCTAATCATCTTCTTGGAGCTGCAGTCCTGTATCTCACATGATTTTTCAGAAAAATTCATGATGCAGTGTAAAGAGGCTGTGAGTTTGGACACTGAGATTAGCTTGAAGTTAAAAGTGGGTATATACAATGCATTGACAAGATGCAATTTTTCAGAAAATATGATAGTTCCAATTATGTTGCTTGTGGTGTATGAACCATCTGGCAATTTTACCATAATTGGATCTATGATTTGATAATTTTGAAAGTCTTCAAGGGAGTATGATACATGGTCCGTGGCACCTGTATCAATCACCCATGACGTGCACTTATTTTTCGAAATAGCTAAGGTCTTAATACTGGTTTTGAAATGCAAAATGTGTACCAGATTACCTTGATGAGGGTGTGATCTCTGCTGTGTCACAATCTGATTTGTGCTATGAATATTCTTTACCTCATGTTTGTTTAAAAGTGCTAATAAGGCTTCTCTTTGACTTGCAGTCAATCCAGAGCTAACATTTTCAACCTCTTCTAACTGTGTCCTGAGCTCTTCATTTGCTTCCTCAGGATCTGCTGTGGCCATGATGTTTACAGCAGTTTCTCCACCATATTTTTGCCACAAATGTGGTGGAAGGCCGTGCTTCTTGTAGCACGTATCAACCATGTGTCCTAGTTTGCCGCAGTGTGTGCATTGTGGCTTGCCTCTTCCTCGCCCTCCAGCTTGGTGTCTACCTCCCCTACCTCTCCCTCTCCCTCTGCCTTGACTAGGGTCCAATGTGTTCGAAGGAGCTGTAGAGTATGCAAGCAGTTTGGTGTCTGAGATAGGCTCCAAGCTGTGAGTTTGTCTTTCTTGCTGCGTGAGCATCGAAAACACTGTGTTGATGTTGGGAAGTGGCTCCATCAGCATAATTTGCGATCTTACTCCTGCATATTGTTCGTTTAATCCTCTAAGAAATTTTGTTACCTGGTCTTCAACCCTGTACCTTCTGACTGTGCCCAAGCCACATGAACATTTAACTTCGCAAGCACATGAGGGTATCGATCGAAAGTCATCAATTTCCTCCCAAATCGATCTCAACTTTGTAAAATAGCTTGTAACATCCATGTCCCCCTGCCTAAGCGTATACAGTTCCTCATACAATTCAGCTACTCTAAACTTGTCTCCTTGATAATACCTATGCTTTAAATCTGCCCACAGGTCACTGGCTATATGGTTTCAAATGACTGATTGAGAAATGCTTGCACTAAGCGAAAGATTGATCCATGCAATCACATAGGTGTTGCATCTCTTCCAGGCCTCAAACAGATTATCACTACTATCAGGTTTTGGCAGACTACCATCTATGAATTTCAGTTTATTCTTAGATTCCAGTGCTAAAAGCATAGCTCGACTCCAAGGTCCATAGTTCTTTCCATCTAAAATGACATTAGTAAGGGGAATACCAGGACTTTCAGAAGGATGGAGATAATAGGGGCTCGTGTGGTCTCCAGTCGTGTTGATTGTGCTTCGTGTCAATTGCGCTTGGATTGATGCAATTTGACTCAAGACTTCCGTAATCGTGCGCAAATCTAGGTTGGATGATGGTGAATTTGAGATTCCACCATGCGGTTCCGCCATTGATGATTCAAATCTTGTTGTTATGCAAGATTCAAACACTATGCTTTTTGTGAGTAATCAAAGACACAGAGATCAGGATTTCTTCCCCTAATTCTTGTCTATTCGTGCGCCACTCTCTGAGTCCACGCTCACCGCCCCATGTTGAAGGTGCGGTTGAAGTAGGAAGAGAAGGTGCACTTTAAGAAGTGTGCAAGAAAGGTGAAAGAAGAGTGAGAACCTGATTCAACATAATGGCAAAACTCAAGGCCATTGGCTGCTATACATATATATATTAGTGTTCTCATACAGTAGGTAAGCTTAGTTTTATTCCTCTGCTTTGCTGGACCATTCTATTACAATACATATCACTACTACTAAAGGTTGCTTCCCTTAGGTTAGGTAACAGTAAACAAGGGAGAGCAGCTGGAGGAGAAGGCTATAATAGTGCTTAATTGTTCTAAGTTTATCATAAAGCATATTTACTTGATTAGTGTATGGTAGAATTATTTTCACCAATTTTTGAGACAATATGAAAACATAGATCATTAACCTTATCATTAACTAGGATAGACTAAGAAGCATGCAAATAAAGTCGCATAAGTAACCTCTGGTCTCAAATCACCAACAAATATATTGTAGTGCCCTGATGATTTTAAAATAAAACGAAAACTAATTAACAACTAAAAATAAAAAAGAAAAAGAACACCCCCAAAAAGGAACAAAATAAAATCATCATAAATCAAATATCAAGATTCAGGAGGTTCAAAAATTCAAATAAAATTAAATAAGAATGTTTCTGAATTTGAATTTAGAAAAAATAGAGATAAAATTTGAACAACATTAATCGATCAACAAACAAACAAATTAAATTGGGACAAAAAATAGCGGAAAAGAACGAACCAAAAAGAGAGAAGCAGAAGCGATCAAGCAGCGCACAATAGGACAAGGGAGAAGGATGCCGACGACGACACCAGGACAGATGAATGGGAAGGATGCCAATGACGATACGGATATGCACGGCGGAGTGAGAAAACTTTGACAAGCCCTTTTGCTTTTCTTTCACGCGCGGAAGCTACAAGGTCGAGGGATCAAATCAATGACGGGGAAGAGTCACGGCGGCAATATATCTCAAAGCTGGTGATCAATGCTTTTGCTCCCCTAGGATTTGCACGAAACGAATGACGCCAAACTCTTTTGCCAAAAATTTTAATAAACTGACCAAAATTAAATGTTATTTGTGGTGGTTTGGCCACCAAATTTCTGCTATTCTTATCCATTGTCAACAAAACATGAAAATACTATTAAAATCGTTACTATTCCGTCAATTTGTGACGATTTAAAAAATTGCTGACAATTTTTCATCATAATTTACCATTTATCTTGTAGTGGTATATATATAATTTTTTAAAATTTAGATCACTTTATACTCCTTTTTTATTTTTAGATAATTGTTCTTGTATATTATACATATATAGATGATAAATGTAATTTTTGTTTTGGAAACAGATGATAAATGTAGTTTAGGAATGAGTATAGAGAATTAATTTTTGAATTAGTTAATATTAGTGGTTTTTATTTTAAATTATTTCTTAACTTTTGTTTTTTTTAAAGAATTTAGGGTTTAAGACTAGAATTTAGAGTTAAAAATTTTAAATTAAAAAATAAATTAAAAATTAAATGATATTACCTGAAAAGATTAATACTTAATTAGTTAAACTCTTTAAGAATGCGATGTGTAATATCACTTTATTGCCTTATTATATATTTGCACAATAGTAATTTGATTTAAATATTTTTTCTTCTTCTTTCAAAATAGTCTTCTGTGTCTACATATATAAGATGTTTTCTTGTACTATTCCTAAACTTTGAATTTGAAACTATTTATTTTTCATATATTTTTATTACGCACACATATATATGATGAAAATTCAAAAATAATTAATTTTATGTGAAGTTGATAGTTAAAAGTCGTTAAATATTAATTTTTAACTATTAATTTTACATAAAATTAAATATAATTTTTTGGTATTTGCTACGGTACGATGATAAATTTATACGTACCGATATATTTAAAATATGGACAAATAATAACAAGTCACGTGAAATTTATTTTTTACATCAGTATTTAATTTTTTTTAAATATATATTATACCACCACTTTTATTAATACACCCCTTTAATTAAATAAAAAAATATATTTTTTATTTAATTTTATAAAAGTCTTAAACATTCTTCCTTTATTTGATTAGACAAAAATATCCTTTTAAATTAATAAAATTTTAGAATTCAATTAATCTTAATTTTATAATTTCAAATAATTTGAATAACAAAACAAAAACATATCAAAAAAATAAAAAATCAAAATCTATCAGTTGGATTAATGGATCATTCAATTGGAAATGATAACAAAATGCATAGGCTGTTATCAACAGATCGATTAAACATATGCAAATTATTCCATGAACGGAACAGGGGGGTACACGTCACACCATGATTTTGAATCAGAAGAGAGATCTCAAGAAATGGCAAAAAAAAATGGGATTATCAACAGACCCTTAGAACAACTCCAACGGTTCAAAAATTATGAACCTCATTTACTGTGTGTCAGTAAAAAGGGAGGCTCTACCATTAGAGCAAATAAATAATGAGGCCCTTCACAAATTTTGAAGCAGGTGAATCCCTGCTCAGAGGGACTCGGACTCTCTCAAAGA
>NW_026264851.1:982694-984314 GCF_000817695.3 Arachis duranensis
AGTGCATCAAGACATAACTCATCTGGTGTTGGTGGCTCTTCTAACCCATCCTCTCAGACTCCTATACAATCTAGTCCAAATTCGCAATATTCTGATTTTGTCAACCCTCGTGGATTAGATGCCATCGACCTCAATGATGATGATATTGAAGCTCGGAGGCAAGATAGTATTCAACACTGGCATTGGGAAGAGGATGAGATGTTGATCAGTGCGTGGTTAAATGTTTCAACTGACCCTGTAGTTGGTACCGATCAAAAGGGAGAAACATTTTGGAGTCGAATTCATAGCTACTGTGTAGAATTTTGCACCGACATAACAAGAGGGTAGTTGCATGTAAGAAACGATGGTATAAGATCAACAAGGCTGTTGCACAATTTGCTGGTTGCTACGATCAAGCTAGTCGAAACATAAGGAGTGGTTCGAATGCTGATGATATAAAGGAGTTGGTTTATAAACTTTATTCCACAAATTATGGTAAAAAATTCACTTTTGAGAGGCATTGGAATATGCTTCGGTTGGAGCAAAAATAGAGAAGCCAACTACCTACACAAAATGGAGGCTTAAAGAGAATCAAGGTTAGTGCAACTGGAGCATACTCATCCTCATCAAACCCAGAAACACCGTTGGCTGACGAACCCGGTGTGGACTCTCCCGTTCGCCCACAAGGATCAAAGAAGAGCAAGCGAAGAGGTAAGGGAAAAGCACAGATGTCTGAAGATTTTAGCGAAAGAAAATCATCGGTTGTCAAAAAATTATCTCTCATGGAAGATATTAAGAATGTTAGAGAAAAGGAACTAATGGATAGGAAAAAAGAAAGAGAAGTGGTTTACTTAATGGTTCCTTGTATTCGTAGTGTTATGTAGTATGTTCTTATTTATTTATTGTGTATTACTGCTATGTGATGTAGTTTGTTTTATTTACTTCTGATGTAAGTTTTTAAATTAGTCAATATTATTGTGCCGTTATTGTTCATGAAAGTGACCGTTGCAAAACTAGCCGTTAAGTAGCCGTTGCAAAACTAGCCGTTAAGGAAAACTAGCCGTTGCAAAAGTAGCCGTTGCAAAACTAGCCGTTACAAAACTAGTTTCTCCACTTATAAATATCAACTATCAATGACTCCACAACTCCACTTCAACTCTTCTTTCTCACCTCGATAGAGAACTAAAAATTACATTTCTCCATATGGCTAAAAATTTTGATGATATGTTTAATGAGGCTTTGTATGGCAAAAGAAGACGTCAAGATAACACACTGATAGATAATTGGATCGATGAGTATTTACTCGAAGATTCAGAAGAAGAAGATATCGATAGAAGCCCTATCCCAAGTACTCGTAGATGGATCAACAGAGATCGAGAAGCAGGACATGATCGCCTTTTTCAAGATTACTTTGCAGATGAACTGGTGTATAATGCTGACATTTTTCGACAAAGATTTCGAATGAGAAGAGATGTGTTCCTTCGGATAGTAGACGCTCTCTCAAACGTCTATCTGTATTTCCACCAGAGGGTTGATGCAATTGGAAGAAGAGGCTTGTCGCCACTTCAGAAATGTACCGCTGCGATACGGATGTTAGCATACGGCGTAGCAGCTGATGCTGTTGATGATTATGTGCGCATA
>NW_026264851.1:984476-1000140 GCF_000817695.3 Arachis duranensis
AGTGTTTGATGACATTCTAAATGATCGTGCTCCGGAGGTAAATTATACTATTAATGGTAATAATTATACTATGGGATACTATTTAACATATGGTATTTATCCTGAATGGGCCATATTTGTCAAATCAATCTCAAAGCCACAAGGGGAGAAACGCAAGTTATTTGCACAATACCAAGAAGGGCAAAGAAAAGATGTGGAACGAGCATTCGGAGTGTTGCAAGCACGCTTTGCAATTATACGTGGTCCAGGTCGTTTTTGGGAAAAGAAGAAGCTTGCCAACATAATGAGAGCTTGTATTATATTGCATAATATGATTGTTGAGGATGAAAGAGACACTTATGCAAGAAATTTTGCTCAAGGCTTAGAGTATGATGATGTTGAAAATGGATTATCATAACCTCAGCTGGGAGAAGAAGATTTTGCACCATACCATCAATTTCTCCAAAGAAATGCCCAACTTCGAAATAGGCAGCAGCATAGACAATTGAAAGAGGACTTGATTGAACACATATGGCAATTTCACAATGCTTATCGTCAACTGTAGAATTTAATTATGTTTTTTTTGTATTAAGTAATTTTACAAATTTGTGTAATCCCGAATTATATATTGTGTGTATTGTTGTTATGTATAAATTTATTTAATATTAATATCTTTTAATAGTGAATTATTTTTAAATTTAAATATTTAAATTATATTATTAAAAAAATTAATTACATTAATTTCAAGTATTTTAATTAATTAATTAATTAGATGGAACCACAATAGGGACTAAAGTTAGTTCCTCCTAATGGAGAAGAGAGAGATGCTTTGAGTTCCTATTTACTGTTATTAAAAGCTGATGTGGAGTTATTTTTATGACAGGTGGGCCATAAACAGGAACTGGGATGAGTTCCCTATTGGAGATGGTCTTAGTACCGAAATGAGTTCTTTACAAAAAAAATTACTTCTACTAAAAAAGGGTCTATAACTTCTATGCAAGTAGTTTATGAAATAAAAAATTAAAATTGTTCATCATCAGTGTTCAAAAACCCTCTCCTTAAATCACACCTCTAAAAGTTTTCAGTATTCTTCATTTTCTTCTCTCCTCTTCCTATCCTCTCTCTCTCTCTCTCTCTGCTCAATCTCTCTCATTTGTTTCATTGTGCGTCGCAGGCAAGATCTCTCCCTCTCTCCTCTCTTGTCTCGCAATCGAGGTCATCATCGCGTCATAGAGCATCGCCATCTTGTGCGTTCCAGAGAGCGTCGCCTTCCTCATGGTTCCTGAGAGCGTTGCCTTCCTCTTGATTCTGTCTTCCTCGCAGTCTTCTTTGCTGTCTTCTTCATTTTTCATCACTGTCGTCAGCCTCTCCCTTCCGGTAATTTCCTCCCTATGATTTATGTGATTTGAATTATTATAGCATTGGTGCGATTTTTGTAATTAGGGTAATTTGGTTTGATTTATGTGATTTGATATTAGTTATTGTTAATTTTGACAAATTGTTGAATTCTTATTTTATCTGTATATATTTCTGAAACTGTGAATG
Organism: Arachis duranensis; assembly: GCF_000817695.3. Lineage (NCBI taxonomy): Eukaryota > Viridiplantae > Streptophyta > Magnoliopsida > Fabales > Fabaceae > Arachis > Arachis duranensis. The sequence continues at coordinate 986,001 of NW_026264851.1, forward strand.
CAAATTTTTTAATAGAAAACTTAATTTAGATCACAATAGTTTCATTTGTCAAATGTTGCATAGTATCTTAATGCACATCTAATTTCACAAATTCTAAGTGATGCACTGCAAGATGCCACTTAGCTATTTTCAATCATGAACAAAATCTCTAAAAATTTTGTTACTAATAGAATCCACCTGAATAGGACAAAACTGTCCATATATTTTAACTGCATCCAATCCTTGGTGTTACTGCAGAGGTGAAAGATGTTGTGACTTGCTTGAGTACTCAAAAGTCTATTACCAAGGTAATGATCTTATTTCAATTGGCATTGTTCTTAAGATGGATTATGGAAATACTTCATTGTGCTTGTAATAGGTTTAATGGCTAGCTAGATGTACTTTGCACTGTTATTATGTTCATAGACACTTTGAACATTTTTAGAGTTCTTTGTTGTGTATTATATTTGTTATTGTTTTAGGGATCAGGCATTCTATGACTTAATATACATGTCTGCTCTTGTACTCATATCTGGATGAACTTGTATTTTACTCTTGATCTGAGTATTCCAAGGAGAATTTTATTTTTGCTTTTAAAAAAATCTATATTCTTCCTGTGAGTAAATAGTGATCTAAGATTAATTAAATAGTTGATGCATTCACATAAGAAATGCAGTTTGCTGTAATCCAAATGAATTAGTTTTAATTTTAAAGTCTCATTCTCTATTCCTGCATGTGCTTTCTCGCTCTCTTTTTATCCGTACCTATATTGTGAGTTTTAACACTGTATGATAGAACCATAGATTTTTATGAAGAGTATATAATAGAGAGAGGCCAGTTGATGTATAGTGTAACTCATTGTAGAGAGAAAGCTATGATTCTGATTTCTTCTTTTATGATCAATAATAAATCACAAAACTTAATTCCTTTTTTTCTATAGTTTATTGCTTTCTATCTTTCTGATTCAAGATAGTTTTACTTAGTTTTCTTGCCAAAACTGATAAGCAGTAGCTCCATGACCTGCCAGTTGTAACGAATTTTATTTATAATACCTAGCAACCTCTTGAGTATTTTTCTAACTTCTTTTATGTTGGTGCATTGGTTCTTTTAATCAACATTACAACTTGAAAGTGAGTCTGACATTTTTCTATCAGATAAAGAGGTACTTATTTATTTGCTACTCTATTAAATTTGAAAGTATCATGTGTAATTTTAAACCTATGCTTGCAAATGAATCAATTTTTTGGAGGTGGTATCCTTGGCTCTTCAGGATCATTGCTACTTGGACTGCACAATCATATAGAACTCCTTTTAAACAAAAGTTTTTATTACAAACACATATCTAATGCTTTCTTGACTTTGTTTCTAGCAGGAAATTGTGAAACAGTAACAATGGCTATGATGAGTATGAATTTATAATGGTTTTCTACTTGAAATCCAACAATGTTAACAAGCTAAGAAAAAGTGAATAGTTTTCTAGTCTTGGTTGAGGCCAAGGTAACTCGAAATTAAAGATAGAAGGGACTTGTTACATTGGAGACCATGCCTTTGGATTCAAGGAAACTGAAAATCAAAGATAAGAAGAAATCTTGCATGGGGATTTCATTTGACCTATCTAAATTTCGATAGTTATGGTTTTATTTTATTTGAGACTTTTAATTTGGTCACATTACATGTAATAATTCTATAATTGCTCTGTAGTCTAATGAAATTTTAAATTCGATGACACTCCAAGTTTTGGTTCCTAGTTCCTACAAGGGGTTTTGTAGCATGAAAATGCATGACTTTTATTTAAGAATTAAGAGGAATCTTTATGCTGCTCAATTTTATTTAGATTTGGCAAATTAAATGTGCTGCAGTTCTTTCCAACTGCTGAGGAGTCAATGGATCACTATAATCAGAAACGATGTGTTGATGGAAAAGGACTTGTTCTGCCCAGTTAGATTGTAAGTTCGGCTTTGCTATGTGCTAATTCCGCCACAAATTGGGGATTCTGGAGTATTACACTCTTGCTTTTTCTTGTCTCACGTCTTACTTTATCTTTTGTTTAGAGGTATGTCAAATATTTTGAATGTGTCTTGACTTACTTCAATGGCTAAAACCCACCTGCCCGTAGGTAAGTACTGGCCCATGATTTAACTTAAATATTCACCTCATTGATGTCTAGTGTGCTGAGATCATATTCTGTGCAGGTGCATGCTTAGGGGATTTCGGCTTCACAGGTGCCCTTACTGGATCAGGCCCTCTATAACTGTCTCAGACCATAGTAGTGTGCTTTAAGTTCTTGTGCTAAATTTTCCCTCATGTTTATATAGTTATGGCTACTCTCTGTGTGGATCTAAGAGAAATATAGATATGAAAGACACTTAACAATACCATTTGCTGTTGATGCAATCTCCCTTTTTTTCCTTTTATTTATTTATTTATTTTTAATGTGCAGGTGTGCTGTTCTCTACCAAAAAACATCCAAGGACCAAGGATCTTTTGGTGCAAATCCTTAATATTTTGCTACCAGCTATTTTTATCCCCTAGTTCTCCTTTTTCAACCAATTTTCTATTTTTAAACTTGTTTGGATTTCGTTGTGATACAAAGTAATGATTTGCAGCTAGAAGATTTCTGGTTCAGTGCTCTAAAGAAGGGAGTAATGGTCTTTGCTTTGCCAGGAGAGCCTGGTCTTACAGAATTGGCTGGGGACTTCAAAATTCATTTTCATGATCGCCAAGGAGACTTTTACTGGTACTAATCAATTTTCTTAATCAGTAATCAATTGCTTCTGCTGATAATCTTGAGCTGAAACTGAAATATCTTGCTATTTTTTTCTCTTAGTTGGTTGAACACAACTATGAAGAAAATAGAAAAGTATTGAACATCAGTGATCTTGATGGCTTTGACAAGGTAAATCTATTGTGCTCCTTTTATGATCATCTTCGAATATCTGACGATTGTTGTCAAGGGTTGGTGTTGTAAGTAATAGTACACAATGGTAACTCTCAGGAAACTGAAACTAGTTTGTTAACTTTTCAATAAAATTATCTTCTGGCAGAGAAAATTGCCTTCTCCAGGATTCCTGGTTGAGGTTGTGTTGGTTGATTACAATGGTAATGTTGTGGCTTCCGAACCCAAGGCTACTGGAAAAAGATCATATGAGAGTTGAAGTAATAGTGCCACCCCAGTTGAAGCAAGCATACCTGTGCAGAATTGTTGTTATCTGATTGTAGGGATCTAACTGAGTTGCCTGAGGAAATGTGCTTATGTGCAAGTGAGTTTATGTGCAAGTGTGCTTATGTGCTTGTGTATTTTTACTTCATTTTAAATAACAAAGAATTTATATATTACAAGGTACCTACAAGTACTATAAAGTGTAAACAGGTGAGCCTCCAACTTGTAGTAGTCTGAAATCGTTAGTGAGAAGATTCAATGTGAGTTTTAAGAGAAGGATATGCATATGACTTTAGCCATGCACCATTTTTTTTAATGAAAATGACAATAGTTGAATTCAACAATATCAGGTTCATAAATCACACAATTTCCGTTTCGAAATAAGGCCAAAACACTTAACCATATGAATGAAAAGTTAAAAAGTATAATATATACTACTAGCGTGCAAATAATGCGATGAACTATATTGGAAAACACGGCTTAGGACACAGCTCAGGATTCGGTGGTCCCAGAATCTTTGGACCACTTAATGGTCCCATTAGAAAATATATTTTTAGATTTTTTTTAACAATTGTTACATAGTTTTTGAACTAATTTTAATTACAAATTAACCTTATATATTTTATTTAATTATAAAAACTGTTTTTTATTTTATAAATTATTATTTTATCAATTATCTATTATATTTATTAACAATCAAATACAAAAACAACAACTAATTATATCCTCCATTAATCCTAATAAAGCTTCTGGTCATTCCAATCGATTAAAATATTAAATTTGATCTCGTGACGTTCGTCCATGGCTTCCAAATTGTATTTCCTTGAAATTCAATCGATTGGTTTATCAAAACAATCGATTGAATTACAGTGTATCACAAAACAATCAATTGAAAGTTGTAAGGTATAATGGTTTTCACTTAAACCAATCGATTGTTTATACTTTCCAATCGAATGAATGCCCAAAAATTGTTTTTGTTACTGAATCGATTGAAAAGTGATGATATTGAAGTTTTAGCCAAATTCAATCATTGGTAATGTAATCCAATCGATTGGAAGGTGATGAAGTTGAATTTTTTGTCAACTTCAATCGATTGAAATGTGTCCTGCGCCTATTTTAATCTTGTTATCTTTTTAGAAATTATCTTATTATTCATCTATCTTATCTTTAAAATTCTATCTTCAATTTTTGCTGTTTTATTTTGATGTAGATAAACTAATCTTATCTTTTCCTAATATTAACATTATAAATTGGTGAATAATCCATCACTAATTATTCAATCCCACCATTGAAATCGTGTATCATTTTCTTTGATTATAAAAAATTTAATTGTTTTTCTTTGGAATATCCATTTACTCTTAATATCCACTATTTCTTCATCGTTAATCACTGTTGCAGTAATCAGCAAAGGTCCAATCAAGTTTTTCATTGTAGTGTTCAAAAAATAAACCATCGTTTTGATTACAAAATAGAATTTCTAATTTTGCAAATATTCGTTTCCATACTTTATTCCTGAAATTGATTGTGTAAGGAAAAAATATTTTTTTATTTTTTATTGATTCACAAAAATTGAGAAATACTAAAAAGTAAATAGATGTTATTATTTTTTATTATTAATTAATTAGCTAGTAATCAGGGACGGACCTAGAGGGGGCGAGTAGTGGGGAACGGATCCTCTCCAGTAGAGGAAAAAATTGACACTGTCCAGTGAAAGATTCCAACCTTTAATAAAATCAACGGTCCTAATTATAACTATAATTATGACTATTACTTTCCCAAATTTTGCAAACCCTTCTTCTCTTCAATTTCACTTTTCACGAGTCTATTCTTTTCTCGCAGTAATAGCACCAAGAAAAAGCTCTCTCTTCTCAAATTTTATAAACTCTTCTTCTTATCTTCACTTTCACAGTCCACTCGTTCTATTCTCTTCCCCAGCAGTAACATAACAAGAAGAAGAACCTTCATTCGTCATCTTTTTTTTCTGCTTCAACAATTTTGCGAGTACAATTTAAGATTTGAATACCTTTTCACGTTCTTCTTTCTCTCTGTCAATCACTAAATTCCTAAATTAATAATTTTTATTGATAATAATTGGTTTGAATTTGTGTGGTTGGTCATTTGAGATATAAATGGTCTTATTACCGATGCGGTGACAAAATAAAAAAAATAAGTTTTCTTTTTCTTTAAATTGCAATAGTTTGTGTTTGCTATTCTACACAATTTTACTCAATTCGTTTGATTTTTTTTCTTATTTGTGTTTGCTTCTAAAAATGTTGTCTTTTTTTTCCAAACAAAATTATTTTTAATATTATGTTTTTTGAATTAGGCATTTGGTGTCACTTTAAAATAAATAAAGGAGAGCAGTGAAGTTCTAAATGATATGTGTTGTAAGTTAGTAAAAAAGAGCAATGAAGTTCTAAATGATATGTGTTGTAAGTTCTGAATGAAGTTCTGTAATTTTATTGGAAAAGAAGACTTGAGTAAGAGAATTAGATAAAAGAAAATGAGAATAAGAATAAAAGCACAAAACCTCAATGTTAAAGGAGAAGAATTGTTATCCTTAAAATGAGTCTGTAATGGCCTTCTATTAGCATCACAAGATATTATTAAAAATAAACTACTTGAAAAGAAGAATATAATAGAAGTTCAAAAGTTTAATTTTTCCGAGAAGATGGTGAAAAGAAGCGCTAATAAAAATAAAAGAAGCTGGAACGTGAGAGTACTAAAAAAATAAAATAAAATTATAATTATAATTATAATTAGGACCGTTAATTTTATTAAAAGTTGGGATCTTCCACTGGACAGTGTCAATTTTTTTCTCCACTGGAGAGGATCCGTTCCCGCGAGTAGTGGCCTGGACACCCCAAAATTTTAAGAAACTATACTTATCTATAACAATTTATATTAGGAATACAGAGGGTTTGGTGTCGATTATTTTTTTCCTATTTTACCCCTATGTTTATAATCTTAAACAACATACTCAATCACGTACTCACGTTCTGTAAATTTTGCATTAATCCATGACAGAATGATGTAACTGCTCGTTAAGATATTCTTATTGGATGTAAATTATTGTTACAAATATTTTTATTAAGATATGTTTTGAAAGAATAAAAGTAGAATAGTTCAATAAAGATTAATTTAAAAAAAAAATTTACACTAATAATTTTTCTCTTCAAATTATTAACGTACTTTTCTAATATACTCTAAGTACCTACACAATATATAATATCAATTAGCGTTCAAATTTAAGTTCCAATATTGTTATTAACGAGAGATGTTTATTAATTTTTAAAAAAAATTTACACACAATAAGTTTTGTATCAATATATCATGATTCATTTTAAAAATAATATTTATTCATCTAAGTTATAGAGTGTCTTGAAAAATTATATTTAAATAATTTTTTTATTTTTTAACTATTTTATATTTTTAGATTGAAAACTTTATATTTTTTTATTCAAGCTTTATTTTTATATTTTATTTTAATTGTCTTATTCAAAACTATTAATATGAATTTTTATTTTGTAGGATAAATAAAAAGATGAGATTTTATTTAATAAATTAAATTATTGAAAAACTTACTTATTATAAAAGAAGTTAAGTATATTTCTTGATTATAAGAATACATATAATTCACTTTTGAATGTAATCAAAATAAATATAAATTTATTCAATTTTTTAAAATTTACATTAATTATTAATTTATTCACTTTTGAATGTATTATCTGCTTTAATACATAGCACATTTCAAATTTCAATCGATTGGATTACATTCCCAACCAATTGAATTTGACAAAAAGTTCATTGTCATCACTTTTCAATCGATTAAATTGCATTTCCAATCGATTGAATTTGGCAAAAAATTCAAAGTCATCACTTTTCAATCGATTGGGTAGCATTACCAATCGGAGTTGGCAAAAAATTCAACTTCATCACCTTCCAATCGATTGGATTACATTACCAATCGATTGAATTTGGCTAAAACTTCAATGTCATCACTTTCCAATCGATTGTATTTGGCAAATCCATGTTGTTTTCGTGAATTCAATCGATTGAGTAACAAAAACAATTGATTGTTTTTGGGCATTCATTCAATTGGAAAGTATAAACAATCGATTGGTTTAAGCGAAAATCATTCTACCTTACAACTTTCAATCGATTATTTTGTGATACACTGTAATTCAATCGATTAAGTTACAATTCAATTGATTGTTTTGATAAACCAATCGATTGAATTTCAAGGAAACACGATTTGGAAGCCATGGACGAACGTCACGAGATCAAATTTAATATTTTAATCGATTGGAATGGCAAAAAATTTTATTAGGATCAATGGATGATATAATTGGTTGTTGTTTTTGTATTTAATTGTTAATAAATATAATAGATAATTGATAAAATAATAATTTATAAAATAAAAAATAATTTTTATAATTAAATAAAATATATGGAGTTAATTTGTAATTAAAATTAGTTCAAGGACTATGTAGCAGTTGTTAAAAACACTCTAAAAACATATTTTCTAATGGGACCATTAAGTGGTCCAAAGGTTCTGAGACCACCGAATCCTAAGCCGAAAAACACAAACTATAATAATCCACATGGTTGTTCTACTAATTGATCATTTAACAAAATTGGGAAATATCTATGACATTAATATTTCAGACTCCGAATGGGAAAAGCAAGCAACATGGTTTTATTCAAAACCTAATCTTGTAAAAAAAGGAATGTTATAAATCTAATCTTATGGGAATTCATAATCATCACGATGGTGATTATCATACAACTTATTAAGATTTTTAATAGCATTTCTTTTGACTCTATAGCTGATCATATTATGATTCAGTGATTTGAGTGACAAAATTACAGTTATAGAAAACAAGCCATCCATAAGAAAATCTTTGGAATCGATCGAAACTTTGCTTAGCCGTGCTAAAGCTTTGAAAAAAAAGTTCTAGCTTGAAAGACCCTAACAAACATATTGAGGACACAACACATGATATTGGTCGATCACTAGGCCTATTGCTCCTTGAATTGTCCACAAATTTTAGAGAAAAGGTTGGTACATTGCAAAAACAGTTTACGAATGCAAGATTTGGTGGGAACATGAGCCTACCTTCAAGTCCAGTATCATTAGAGTTTGCAAATGATGTGTATGGTCGAGGGAAAATAGAAGAGGAAATAGTCAATGTTACTATAGAAGATGTTGTATTGCAACTTAAGAATGGTAATGATGAAGAATTTGCAGTTGCTCTTTGGAGACTAAAGGAGTTCATCAGGGATGAGAAGCTGAAAAGTTGTTTGGTTAATGAGGAAGTTATTGTTGCTGTTCTGTTAAATAGACTGCATTCGTGTAAGGCAGACAATAAACTTAACATCATTCAATTGTTACGAAATATGGCTTCGAACAAAGATGAGATAAAGATAGAATTCTGAAAATAAGGCAACATTTCTTATGAAATTGACTGTATTTGTTGTTGTTAATTACTTAGTTATCTTATGTAATAGTACTGTGTAGGAGAAGATGGTAGAAACCAAGTTTTTATCAACAGTGGTGAAGTCTCTAACAAGAGATGCAGAGGAGAGAAGAGAAGCAATTGGACTGCTGCTAGAACTCTCTAATCTTTCTGTAGTTCAAGGGCAAATTGGAAGAATTCAAGGGTGCATTGTAATGTTAGTCTCTATCCTTAATGGAAGCGACACCGTCGCATCACAAAGGGGCAGCAAAGTTGTTGGATATATTGTCTAGTAATACTCAAAATGCACTTCACATGGCTGAGGCTGGTTACTTTAAGCCTCTAGTGCAGTATTTGAAGAAAGATGATTTAGAACTTTTCATAACTGAAATTGATACATCTCTTTAATCAGTACACAACTCTTTGTTATATATAATTATTTAAAAAATCATGTTATTGCAAGCTCTGATATGAACAAGATCCTTATGGCAACATCTATAATCTTCGCATTGAACTTTTTTTTTATCAAATTATTTTATGATTTTTTTTGAAGACTTGTGGAATATTTAGGAACTTTCAAGTCAAAGGATGTTTTGTAATAGATTATAGCCAATGAAGTGTATTCTATGTGAAGTATTTGGTTTCACCAACTACTTCACTAAAATTGAATTTTTGAAGAGATTTATTTTTTGAATTGTTCTGTTTTTGTCCTGTTCAGGTGGATTCTATGAGCACCAAAATTTTTAGAGATTTTGTTTTTTTTCAGAGATTTTGTTCATGACTGAAAATAGCTAAGTGGCATCTTGTAGTGCATCACTTAAAATTTGTGAAATTAGATGTGCATTAAGATACTATGCAACATCTGAAAAATGAAATTATTGTCATCTAAATTAAGTTTTCTATTAAAAAAATTGCATTCACAATTTCAGAAACATATGCAGATAAAATAAGAATTCAACAATTTGTCAAAATTAACAACAACAACTAATATCAAATCACATAAATCAAACCAAATTACCTTAATTACAAAAATCACACCAATGCTATAATAATTCAAATCACATAAATCATAGGGAGGAAATTACCGGAAGGGAGAGGCTGACGACAGTGATGAAAAATGAAGAAGACAGCAAAGAAGACTGCGAGGAAGACAGAATCAAGAGGAAGGCAACGCTCTCTGGAACCAGGAGGAAGGCGACGCTCTCTGGAACGCACGAGATGGCGATGCTCTATGACGCGACGATGACCTCGATTGCGAGACCAGAGAGGAAATAGGGAGAGATCTTGAGTGTTACGCCGCAGTGAGATAGATGAGAGAGATCGAGCTCTAACGAGAGAGAGAAACAGAGAGAGACAATAGGAAGAGTTGAGAAGAAAATGAAGAATACTGGAAAAGGCGTGATTCAACGAGAGGGTTTCTGAATCTAGATGAAAAATATTTTTGATTTTTTATTTTTTTAATGTGTTTTTGTTTTGTTGTTTAAATATTTAAACTATAAAATTAGGATTAATTGAATTCTAAATTTTGATTAATTTAAAAAGATATTTTTGTCTAATTAAATAAAAGAAGGATGTTTAAGACTTTTTATAAAATTAAATAAAAAATATATTTTTATTTTTATTTTATTAAAAGGGTGTTTTAGTAAAAGTGGTGATATAATATATATTTAAAAAAAAAATAAATGCTGAGGTAGAAAATAAATTCTACGTGGCTTGTTATTACTTGTCCATATTTTAAATATATCGGTACGTATAAATTTACCATCGTACTGTAGTAAACACTTAATTTTTTTTATTAAAGATAGGAACTCAAATTTGCGATCTCTTAAGTAAATATAGAGAGACTATGCTATGATAATTTATTGGCGTAAAATTAAATACAATTGAGTTTATATATATGTGTGTATATTTTTTATATATCATATTTATAAATAGAAAATTGAATAATATCGTAGATGTGGGTATCAATATAATCCGATAGAGAATTTAATGTGAATAGGTGTAAAAGGAAATATAAAAAGAAAAGGAGAAAAGAGAAAGAGTAAACATATTATTCTATAATTATGAAAACATATTTTATGTTTTAAGAAGGTAAAAATACACCTTTACAAACACGAGTGGCAGTAGCTAATAGGTAATAATTATATAATATAATTTACCCAAATAAATATCATGAAACCAATAGCACGACCTAACTCCCAATCCACGAACGCATATACATATAAGCATGGTCTGATCTGTAGTAACACATCACGGCGACACACGAGGCCAAGGTGGTCGGAAGGTGCCACGTGTACGGCCACAGACGGAGGGAACAGTGAAAAAAGACGGTACTAGATTCTACCCAACAAGGCTCCGAAACATTGATCTTTTATCAGTTCATGTGCAAAATATACACATGTAAAAGCGTGACAAGTGTTAGGGTAATTTCTCGTAATGTCACGCTTCAATTCAAGCTACTCATGCACGCCTCATCTTATTGGCCATGCAATGTTTCTAATTAATGTTGTTTCCGCATCAAAACTTTTTTATCATGTGGTCTTTTATTTACACCTGTTCATTATTTCTTACACAAGGTTTGAATAGACTGTTCCTATGCTAATGTTTGGAATGGAACAATAATGTAGAAATGAATAATTATTGTTACTGTACACCAAAAATATTATATGATGCATGGATTACCCTTTTTCTTTGCTTCACTCTATCATTTAGATGGTCCACCCACAAACCCTTCTAAATTTATAGCAAATGTCCTCAATATATAGTAGTGATGTTATCATACAAAATGAAAAGCACAACCAGTATACTAAAGATATTAGTTTTGTTAAGTAGACAATAATTTTTATAAATAATATAAATAATAGATTTTAAAATTGACCTAATAAAATAAAAAAATACTCTACCTCGAATTATTTTTTAAATTCTAACATTATGATAACTATCTGCACACCTAGTGAATTGAACATCCTACTATTGTTAACTATGCATGAATAAATCGAATCAAAAGAAATAACCATCCAATTAAGAATAATCAACATAATTATCTGCATACCTATTGAATTGAACATCTGACATATTTATTGTTCATATTATTTAATATTCTCATTGTCTCCTTATATTTTTTCTTAAAAATATTAGTCAATATAAAATAAAATTATTGACCCTTAAATTTTTCTCAAACGAAAGTACTTGTTCATTCCTAAAAATGGTGGCAAATGTTACTGTCCCAATGAAGTTAATGAAATACTCGTAACTCAGAAGTAGTGCTTTCGTGCCACTATTTTTAAGTGATTATTACTTTTTTAAATTTTTTACTCAGATTTATCCTTTTTATTTTTTATGAGACACTACTTCTCTTATTAACAACAAATTTCACTCTAAACACTCGTTGTTACACCATATATAACATGCACATAAAATTTTGAGTGTGTGTGACAATTCACATAAAGATGTTTTTTGACAATTACGATAAGTGAATAATGTTAAAAAATAATTTGATATATTTTATTAAATTATTATCTAAAAATAATAAATTATCATATTCATACGAAATGTTTTAATATGAATATATAGTCAATATATATGTAGAGTATGCATGTAGTTTTTAAAAAGTTGAACTACAAGTCACTTTAAAAATTTAATTTAATTTTTGATATATTGTCAATATAAAATAATTTTATATGTGTATTTAATTATATAATAATATATTAATAAAAATAACTACTTTTTAAATTAATCGTGTAAATAATCATTCGCAATGTATTAAAATTAAACTCTTTAAAAATTAGATGATAACTTTTAATTGACTATGACACAGAGATATAAAAATCTTTACACTACTCCTCTATGCATATGATAACTGTACTACTCATTTATTATTTTAAAAGGGGCATGTATTATTATCTTTTATGTAGGGCATATATTACGTGGTTCTACATAAAAATAAATTGGAAGTTTTTGTCTTTTATTTTTTGTTGTATTTATTTTCCACCATATTCACATAAGTCCTGCCTCTATAAAAACCTGGATCATGAGAAGAGTAGTGAGTTAAGTGTGTGATTGATTGGGGCCAGTTAAAGGGGGGCAAAAAGACATGGCTCAATGCCACCACTACTCTTCAAGAAGCAGTGATGAGAAGAAGAAAGGTAAGAAACATTCTAATAGCAGTGGCTTTGGAAGAAGATGTTCTAACACGTTGAGAGAGTTTAGAGGAAGATTCTACATTCTCAGAAGATGCATAACCATCTTGCTTTGCTGGCACAAGTATGGCTAGCTTAGCAGCTACCATGCATTACACATAATTTCTATTTATGTATGGGGTTCAATAATTATATATCATCACTACTTGTTTGAAATTAAGGTTGAAAAGTTAATTATTAATTTTCTATTCTATCTTCTTCTGTATATATCTTCTCGTTCACGTGATGTATGCATGCTCATCAAGGGGTGTATTTAATGGTGTAATGTATAGTCTAGTTTTTCTCACATGGACTGCCTAACTATACATATATATATAACTCTATGTATCTATATATTATTATTAGTTTTAATTTCCAAAAATTCAAAGCATGAAGGGGTAGTCTACTGCTGAGTGTTCAGTTGCCATAACTATGTGCCGGATGTGTATGTTAGGAATTGGGTGAAAACTAAAGAGTAAAGACCCAATATTTATTATTAATTGAATAATATCTATAAGATAGTTATCACTAGTTTACTTAAATAAGTATTAAAAATTTAAATTTTATCTTATTTATTAGTAATTTATTAGTTAATAATAAATTTTTAAATAAAATTTTAGTTCGTATCGTATTAATTATTGATCTACCAAACAAAAGAATACTATAAAAAAAAGGAATAATAATGCTGGTGGTGGCCATTTCTCTTTATTATTATTGTGGCATTTTTTCAATATTTATTTGATGAACCAACCTGAGATAATATATATTATCCAACATAGATAGTCTTGTAAGTTGTAATTAAATAATAACCAACATAATTTTACAAATAATAATTTTTTTTTGTTGGGTAATAATAATTCATCTAATTTATTTTTGAGGAAATTTATTAAAATAAGATAAGTTAAGCCACTAAATTACTTAGCTATACATAGAGCCTATAAAACTTTTATTCCAACATATACATGTTTGTTTAATTTGGTGCAGAACCAAAAATGGGCAAATATGGTACTCCAAAAAGGGCTATAATAAATCTGTGTCCAGCTTTATCTCCTTTAATAACCACACAAATTGAGCCTATTGTGGAAAAAATAGTTACTTCTGAAATGTAGTTCTCATCCCCAAGATCAGACATTTATTTTTGCCAAACCTAGGTATAGTATATAGTAACCAGAAGTGTCATATAATCCATTTGGTTAGGCCCTTATAATTAAATAACAGAATTACATATATTTATATTGCTCTACTAAATTTGGCACACTCATTCTCAAACCATCATGTTTGAACCAAATAAATAATGATAACTGATGAGGCATATGCATGCAATGCAGTAGTTGCATAATAATAATAATAACAAAAGTTATGGA
>NW_026264851.1:1000201-1000867 GCF_000817695.3 Arachis duranensis
GGTATGAATGAATGATGGCAAATAGAGTAGTACTAACTAAGCAGAAATCCAAAAGCAAAGAACAAGCAACAATAAAAAGCAAAGGTTCATTTTGATTTTTTCACTGTTTCACACATAAATGCTGATTTGAAACAGAACTACCAAACATACATACCCTTCTTTCTCTCTCTCTTTCTTTCTTTCTTTTTTTTTTTTAATTTCTTCTTTGCTCTGCCCCCACCCAATGATCCATTAAATGCTATCTAGCACATTAAAAGAGCTTCAGATTTGTCTCCTCTTTTGCTTAATTTATAATGATTCCTGTGTACCATCCCCTTTGGAATTAATATTCCAACTTCCTCAGTTCTTTGGTGGTTGGAAAATTCAATGCAACTCCTTCAATGCTACTACCATTACCACCAAGCCATGTTGGGCTCTACCTTCTTTAAAGCTTCACAAATATTTCTCTCCATTTTTCACATCAACATTCATACACAAACAATGCAACTTGTTATCATTATTAGTTAGTTCATTCCCTTCTGCTTTCTCTTTTGTTTTCTCTTTCTCTTCATCATAGACTTCCACTTTTTATGAAAACATCATTTTTTTTCCTTTATTATTGTCAGTGATTTATAACATACAGTTTCAGGTTTTTGCTTGATGCATTGTTGTTGTTGTTGGTTATTA
>NW_026264851.1:1000899-1059520 GCF_000817695.3 Arachis duranensis
GATGATGAAGATTGAATGAAGAACCATGGGGTAAGAGGGACCGGTTTAACGGGATATTGGTGCGGTTCAATGAGAAAGCAATGCTCAAAATGTTTCAAGCCTTGTTTTTCTATTGAGCCGTGCCAATATCACGTGCCACTGCTCCTAAAAACCCCTTAAAGCAAAAGAAAAAAAATAGTAATTCTGATTATCAAAGGTTTTTTATCTTCACTATTTTTTTTTTATGCTTTCTAATATTATGTTCCTTTTTTTTTTCATTCAAGTATTATTAATGAGTTATGATGAATCAGGGTCTTACAAGGAACCTAGAGGGTATGACATTAATTGTAGCATATGGAAGAAGAAAAGAATTAGTTACAAGAACAAGCGATGACAAGTTTTTATATATTCATCTATTAATTAATTTTCATATATAGGTCACATTGTTTTCTTTGAAATGTGATGTTTAACAGAACATGGCTTGTGCACTTCTTTAAGTTTAAGCATTGTTTTGTGTCCCTGCCTCTCTTTCTTTTCCTTTTTTATTTGTTATGAATTTTTCCATATGCGTAAGGAAATTGTATTTAAACATATAAAAGTTTTAAGGTACTTAAAAATATGGTGTAGGACTTGTAATAGTTCTTAAAAAAATTAAATGAAGAGTACATCCCTTTTCAAAGATATGATGTTAATATCTTACTTTAAGAAAAAAAGAAGTTCGCTTATAATTAAAATATTTTGCTCCTAAAATACATAAATTATACTACTAGTGTTACCTAATTGGAAGAGGGTCCATACACATGCATTTATGTATGTATAATATATAGGGTACTATATATCTTTTGACATTTTTAATGAGAGAAAAAAACATCAAGAATCTTCCCATGCCTTCTTATTTATTTTGAAAGATAAGGTAGGTGAGAGAGAAATGAATCAACCAATTGTTGGGACGCAATTACAATAAAAATATGATCAACGAATGAAGTCCAAGCAATTTGGAATAAAAGTCACAATAAAAGTTGTCTGCATAGGTTATTTATTATACGAAAATAATAGTTAAAAATTATTAATTATTTAATACGTATCAACATATTAATTATAATTTTTACCTAAAGACATTTTTATATGAATTATTAATAAGTTATATAAGATTGTTTATTATTTATTTGAATGATGCAGTTAAATGATCGATAGTAAATTAAGATATTGTTGACATAGTTGTTGTGAAATGAAAGAGAAAAATTACAAATGTAACATGGTCATTACTTTTTACCTGAAATTACCCTCATTTGGAAGTTGAAGGAGTTTCCTCGGAGCTGAACATTGAAGAAACTGAAGTTACTTAAAGGGCACATTATGTGTGATGATTATAGTTATTTTATCTTCTTTCTAAAAACAATAATGCTTTTAGGTACAATTTGTGGGACATTGACATAACCAGAAGCTGTTGGAGGAATCTATTGACTCTTATAGTTGCTTTATTTAATATATTAGGTTCATCACATGTATTCTGCTACTCACATCAATTAAGTTGTACCAGAACAATCAATAATGAAAAATATACAACAATAATTCAATCAATTCTATATAGCACTTATTGTTTTTCCTCTTTTGTATGCTCATTTCCACTTTGCTTAATTATTTTAATTTCCACATGTTTCAAACTGGAAAATGATACTTGTAACTTCAAATTGCAATATTCGTTTTTTACTTTCATACATGTTACAATTAATATTTGTAGGACTTAATTTTAAGATCTTATTAACAAGTATCTTTAGGATATTAGTTAAGAATATTATAAAATGAAAAATCTTATAAAAAATTATTTGAAAAGTATTATATATTTTTATCAAGTAGTCTGAAGATATTTTTAGTTAAATTTTTTATTTTATTGAATTTTTTTACCGTGTCTGTTGGGTAGGGTTCATGGGCCAATTATCTCCCAATTCCTAAACTAGTAGTAAGAAGTACTTTGAGCATTTTGACTTTTCTCAGCCGTTGACCCAAAAGAACAATAATTTTCTATCAAATCTCTGCCTAACCCCCCCAACAATCCATGTTCTTCCATTTGTGTAACTTTAATCATTAACATTGCAATAATTTATCAATATATATCTCTTAAGCATCTACCACATGGACCATGCTTAGTTGACTTGCAAAACATGCACTAACCTTTCAAGGTACAATCACTTATGAAAGAAATGTTGGTTCTCATACAGATAAATGTGCTTGGAATTCAAAGGCTTGGAGTTGCAATGGATCAGCTGTAACTCAGAAACTTTATCATTTTTACTTCCTAAGTGAACCCTTATTAATTTTGTTTTGGTGATTAAAACCCTTGTTAATTTGTTTTCTGCCTCTTTAATTTTGTATTTTACTACTATTTTTAGTTAAATTCAAAATCTTTACTTGTATAAATAATTAGATGAAATAGTCTTTTACAATTTTATTATGATAAAATTGTTCTCGAATTTTCAAGGGAAAAAAAATAAAAATACTATGATTGTTAATTCAATGAGATTTTGCACTTAAAATTGCATTATATATATAAAAATAAAAATAATATCATAGATAAATAACTGAATAAGGGTGTAACTGATTAAAAAATATTAATATTACCTAAATTTTTCAGATGCACAATTATTTGTTAAAAGATAAAAATGAATCAGTAGCAGAGTGAATTATATACTAGGAGATGCTTGATTGATAGCCATTTAAGCAAAGACTATTAACACAGAGAGTGGCCCTTCAAGCATAAAAGAATGGGTTGGGTGGACTTATTATTATTACCCTATGCTTCCTCTATTTTCATGGGAGTAAGTCCTCTCTCTTATCTCTTTTTCTTCTCTTTCTCCTCCTCTCATGTAAAATGAAAATTTTCTCTATACTCATCAAAAATACATTAAGAAAAAAAAAAGGAAAAAAAATGTTAAAAGCCTTGCTGCATAGGCATTCCACAAAGCTTTTTCACCTTCTCCACATCTTCTATGAACCTCTTTGATCCTCTCAGCAGACCTGCAAATTCCACTGCATGTCCAATCAAATGAAGCTACACACACATTCCCTGCTTGAGCTTTCCATTCACAATCTGCAACAACATAGTCGCCAAACGTGAGAATCAATTTAGAACTATTAATTCAAGTATTTTACACGCTCATCTAATCACATGTTAGCTATTACTAAACTATGTACTTTTGATTATTTGACGATATGTGATTGGATGACAGTGTAATATAAATTGAATTTTATAACGATTCGATAACCGAAGAAAAAAAAATCACCTGGTGGAGTGCCACAGCAGAGTCTCCTATCATCAATATGATCCACATCAAGTCCAATAAACCATGAGCCTAGTGAGACATCTTCATTGGCATACTTGTGAAGAACATGCCTGAGACAGAACAAGTACAAATAAGTCATTATAATGTTAGCAACATTTAATTTTGTCCATAAATTTGAAGAAGTAGCTAAGGAGTAAGGACTCACTGGTTCATTGAAATATATGTAGCAAGATCTTTTGAAATGGCATACAACTGTCCTGTGGCATGGCGGAAGTACTTGTTGCCAGACTCGCCGAATTTCCAGTATTCTGGTTCATGGTACCTTACACCTCTGCAGGAATTTAGGCACATAAGAAGCTGTGGAAGTGAAGTAATCACAAACTCAAAATCCTATAGATGAAAATAATTCTCACTTTTGGGAAAGAACAGGCCCGGATTTCATGCATCCGATGTATACTCGTGGTTTCGACCGGTGTCTAACTAGAGTCTCTCCAAGTGTTGCTGAAAAGGGAGTGAATAATGAGTATGATGCTAAGAAAGTAAACATGAAACCTTGTTTGATATGAGTAGTAATTTGATGTGGAGATCAAATTTTGATACCTATATTTACATGAACATCATCATCAACTTTAATGTAGAAATCAGCATCCCATAAGTTAACAGCAGTTGCGAAGTAGGTCTTTGTCTTTGCTGATAATTCAAGGTACCCTTCAACATGATCCTGCAAAATCAAACCACAGTTTTTTACACAATCTGCTAGTTTTTCTTTTAGAAATTGCAATCATGATATAAGAAAAACATGACAAAGAGTCACATTATTTACCAGCCTCAAGAAATCTCCATGCTTCCTATCTTCTGCTTCTATAGCTCTGTCTAATATACCACCTGATGTAGCACTGGAGAAAGAGGGGAATAAAGGAAGAATTAGAAGAAAGCTTCAATTTACAATTCATTCAATATAATTATGAACACTGGAAATATTCAAGTATATCCCAATGAAGACATAGGATTATTGGTTCTATAAACTTCTATACTAGTTCAAATTAGATGATCTAATGTAAGCATTTCTCTTCCTATGACCAATTACAAAATCATAGAAACTACAAAAGAGAAATGAGATAGTTTACCTATGACCAATTACAAATCTGATGATAATGCCTTTCTCTTCCTCTAGCTTCTTTCTTTTCTCACCTATTTCCATATTACCACAAGAACAGATAATCAGAAACCACAACGAATATTGGAAAATGGTGGCAGAATACTGGCATTGATGGATCAAATTATGAACCTTGAGGCATCCAGGTTTGGCGGACGGAGTCTCTTCTTTTCCTGCTGCTAAAAGCAGTGTTGATTCCTATGACCATGAGGTACCTTCTCCTTGGATTTGATTCAACTGCCTTTATATCTTCTGATAGAGGAGCGCCATTGCGAATCGACTCCTGAGCTGCCTTTGCAGCAGCTAACTCCATCTCCAAGTTTGAAATAGTTTTGTCCAATGTTCTACATTCAACACAATCACATAAGCCTTGAAATGAAAATTTAGCAGCACACAACACAACAGCATCATGGTATATAACTTACTGCATGGCATTTTGTGTTTTGAAAACTTCTTTATAGATGCTTCTCGTTTCGCGCTTCACTTCCTTTTCTTGCAACTAAAGGAATTTCAGATTATCAAACACTGAATTCAAAACATAACAAGTGACTATGAAGACTAATGTTATGTAACATAAGCTTACAATTCTTGAGTTGCAACCCTCCGAAACAACATTCAATTTTTCAGCTTCCATAGCTGTTGTCCTTGCAAGTCCTTTAGGTTCGGGAATAGTCCACATCCTGTTGTTAACACATTTTTATCAGAAAGGGAACCAAAAATAACTATCTCTAACAACTTCCTATGGCAAGTACCAAAGTAGGGTAACATAAACATGCTAACTCATAGTCAAATTAAGAATCCTGAAAACAATTGAATAATCCAAGTTGTTACATTTATTTAGTTGTAACACATTAATGAAGTCATCACCATGTGCTTAATATGATACTAACAATTAGTAACAATCAAGGACAAAAAGATGCAATTAAAGAATTAAAGCACCTCCCAGTAAGTTAGACTATATCTTTTATTTAATATTACTAAATATGACAGATCTCAAAATTGAAAAGGATACATCTTTAAACGTTTCAACAACTAGTAAATATGAATAAGGGATTCAGTTACAACTACCGCAGAATAGACTAGTCACTAGAGATTAGAGGTGCCAATCAATTATTAGGTGTCAGAAGTCTTCTTCCTCATTGATTAGTGAGTATGATATGTATATATATGAAATAACTAGTAGTTAGGATAAACTGTAAATTATTTTTTCAACCATAATAACAAACATTTTCTGACTCGACCTGCTGGTAGATTTGTAAACATTAGTAGAAATAATTGAACAGGAAATTAATTAGCAGTACTGAGTGCTGACCAAACTTGACTTTTTTTCTTCTAGTTATTATTATAGAGGAGGAATAGCATCTTAAACTGAAATATCGCATGGTTCAGATGAAGATAACTGTTGCCAATTGAATTCAGATCCATTCTACTTATCCTATTGAGTTTTGGTGAGTTTAAGATAATTGATGAAATTAGAGGACAGATAAAAAATTATATATTTTTGAAATTATATGACAAAAAATTTCTTCAAATTGGAATTTCTTCACAAAATAAATATGGTCATCCAAATTCAGAAATACACTGATTATATTTTTTTTTTAAATTAGAAAAATATTAAAATTAAACATGAGGTGTGATATGAAAAGGCCTCTTCTTCAGGATTAGAAAGCCATTAAAAAATTTCAACATGGACTCGTTTTCATAAACAGAATATTGATTGGTATTATGTATCAGAAACTTGGAAAACAACATGAAATAAGACATAACAGAGAGAATTGAAATTGATGTACCTGTTGGTGAATAGCATCCCAGCACAGAAGCTTCCAATACAAAGAAAAATCATCCATCTCTGAGACAAAAAGCTTCTATGAGGAAGAAGAACCTCTCCTCTGCTCTTCAAATTCATTGTCCTTTCAAAAACACAACTTGCCAAGTTGACACTCAGAATGATAAAACCATGTTAACAATTCTAAAGGAGAAGGAACAGGAGCAGCGAATGGTGAAGGAAAGGAAGAAAATTTCAAAGTGGGCACCTTTGAAAAGAAGGAGAAGATGAATCAGAACAGAGGAAGTGCTCTGTTTTTATTTTTATTTTTTCTAAGTGTTTTGTTCCTTTCTTTATGCTCTGTTTCAGCTTATTTTGTTATATGCTTTGCTTTGTGTTGGTTCTATTCTCTTTCTTTTTATGTGTTTGTGTGAGAGAGAGAGAGTGTGTGTGGCTTTGCAGGTAAGGGACGTTGAAGAGAAGTGAGAAGACTTTGTAACCGCTCAGTTTTATAGTCACCATATTACCAAACCATTCTTCTTGGGGCCACCTTCTGATCTCTTTATTTATTGTACTCCGGTAACTGTTTCTTGCATTCACATTTATACCCTCCTAATCTATTTGGCATCTTTGATTCTCTACCCTCTACTCCAACATGAAGACTTTTTTTAACAAATATTTGGGGGGTTTATTTAACACTAATTCAAGTTTTGTTTGTTTTGTTTCAATAAATAATTTGTTTTTTATCTTTATTATTAAGTGAAATTCGCGTAAATCAGTCTTATTTACTTAAGTAGGTGAAAGTTTTTTTTTTATACTTGACGTAATTTAGGACCGAATGATAAAATAAAAATATATTTGTATATGAATACATTGGATAAATCACTATTTTAAATTATTTTGGATTTAATATTACTGATTTATTTTGTTTTGACTTTTGTTTTGAAAAATGTCTATATATAATTTGATCTAACGTACAACGATTTAGTACAGTAACATAGTAAATTGTTTAAGTGAAAACGATTTATTAAGATTTTGAATATATACATAAAGCGGTTTAAGTAAGATTGATTTAATAGACAAGAGAAAATACTATATAAATTAAATTGGGTCACCCCGATCTACCATTAAAAAGACGTATATTTTATACGTATAATTTTTTATATATATTTTAATTTTTTATGAATAATAGATTTGATAATTAATTTTTTATATATACTTGATATTGTCGATAGTAAAAATATTCTTATTTAATTGGTGTCTTTTTGTCACTATCTAAACTCAAATTGGAGACATTGGTCTTGTGAACATTTCCGTTTTAATGGATTTTACTATTTGACTGAAAAATTATTAGCAACTAAAAATGAACTTACAAATTATAACTAATAATCATATAAATTTAATTTTAATAAATTGTGAAGGTAAAATAGTTTTATACGTATATTTAATTATATTAATTATATAAATTTGAACAAGCAATAACTCAATATTTTGTCCTGTTGGTGCATCAATATAGAAATTTTTACATAGATAATAGTAAAAATAATTCTCACCCTTTTTTCACGCAATAATTGGTTGTAAACTCCTTTCTAGTTATCAAATTACTATATTCCATTTTATTTTCTAAAAACTAAAATACTATTTAAGAAATCCATTTCTATTATTTAATTAGACGCCTTTATACTGATAGTAGTATTTAACTATTTATATGATTGGCAGAATTAACCATTTTCTTCACTGCCATTCTCGTGTCGTGTGGAAGAAATATGATCAATGGAAACTATCTCTTGACACGCGTTCATGTTTTTTCATGCAATTGATGAGACCATTTAGGCATTTATGCGAGAGCAAATTTCCTCAATTTTTTTTAGTTATTTAATAAAATGTGATTTTTTTATATATATATTTTTTGTTCCACTTAAAAAATATAAGATGAGAAATGAAAAATCATATTTTATTAAACATTAAAAAAAATTTGAGAAAATCAATTCCCCCATTTATGCATCAATCTGATGATGAGTCCATTGTTAACTAGTTACAACTTGCTGCACGGCCATCATTAATTAATTAATTACTCTGATTATGAAACTTATTAGAGAAAATACAAAAACAGTAGGGATTGACCTCTCTGATTACATACCCTACATCCTTGTCATTGTTATTGCAAAGAGAAATTATTTTTGTTGTTGGAAATTGATTTGACTCAACTTTGTAATTGGATATAATATTAAAAGTTTAATTATTCTGTTCATGATCACTTAATTTTTGTAATTTTTATCAAATTTTTAATTAGATTTTTATATTTTTTAATTAGATTTTTATACTGTTATTATTTTTATAATTAGATTTTTTATAATATAATAAATAATAGAATTAACTGAATATTTTTTTATAAATTAAAAATATTTATAATTAAAAATCTAACTAGATCTTTGACTACATGTATTTTAGAAGAAATATTTTGTTAATTTTAAAAATTTGTATATGAAAAAAACTAATTACAAAATTAAAAATAGTGTAAGAATTCAATTGAAAAGAAAAAAAGTATAAATATTTAATTAAAAATTTGATAAAATTATAAGGACCAATAAAATAATTAAACTAATATTAAATTTAGGTAATGTAAATTTTATATTTGGTTTAATAGTAAAATATAAGAAAATAATTGATTCATTTAAAAAATAATTTAAATTCTGACTTCTTATTCATTCTACTCATGGAACCAAATGCCAATCAATTAAAAAGTTTTACATTCTTCAAAATTTCCCCCTTTTTTTGCTTTCTAGGTAAATAACACAATACGGCTTTGTATTCTTGACAAGGATATCTCCATGTTATCCGTGATTTTTTTTTCTTTTTTGAATTTTGGGATAAAAAGTTTGATATATGCTTAAAAGAATAAAGAGTAAAGTAGGGAAGATGGACAATGACCCAGCTAGAAAGGTTCCCCCAACTTGCATGACTTGGTCTCCATTTTGTTTTCCACTAACAATTATAAAATAAATTATACAAAATATTCAAAAATTAAGACTTTGACATATATACATCACTGATCAATGATCATCAAAATATATTAATTGACTAAATAACATATTAGATATTAATTTACAAGTTTTGTGAGTCTAATTAATTACGGCTTAATATATTTGACTGCAAATTCATATCATCCAATGGAATCACTGTCACACAAGACAAATGCATGTGTATGGAAAAGAGTTGGCTCCATGACTCATATGCTCCTCATTAATTGCCAGAAACATAAAGAATCTTATCTATGAATCTACGATAATTTAGCTTATAATTAATAATTAATTGATGATTATTAAATTAACTAATTCAAATTAAATTAGCTTATGTAATAATCCTCCCTCTCATAATAATATAATAATTTAGGATAATAATAGAGACAAGCATATAGTACGTACATTAACATGCATATATATATTCTCTTATTTATTTATGTATTTATTTTTGTCCTTAGACCTTATATAATGTCATATGACTGCTCAGCTTACTAAACCATTGGATAAATAATAAAAGTACAGTTTCCAAGCTTACCAAACCAGGGTAAGGATTTCATTCTTTCATCCGATACTCTTCTTTGTCGTTTTACTCAGAAATAAAATTATTATTATTATTAGTTAAAAAATGTCTGCGATATTTATTTTTGTGTTCCTATGAAATAGGTCACCAAAAATAGCATCCTACACTTGGAGCAAATCGCCATTGGTGCGTGGTTTCGTTTCTCACCTATCATTATTGGATTTCAATTCTTGTAATTTTTATTAAACAAAATTGTTCTATTTTCTTCTTTTTTTTTTTTTTTTCAATAGAGCTTATTAAGACCAAATTAATTAATACTTTATTGATGTTTTCAGTCTCAAGTTGCTCTCATAACATGATCCATATTTGTTTCTAAAAGGACATGAAAATCGTTAGTAGTATTTTTAACAAGTTCAAGGAAGTTGGAAATGGAATAGGTTTTTTGCTAAAATTTGACAACGCATAAACTAAGAGCAATCATTGTTTTCGTTTTGATCTTTTCCGGTATGATATATATATAGGGCTAGAGTGTTAATTACATAACTATGACTATGACGTGCTAATTATTAATCCATTTTTTAATTTCACAATCAATGGTGTTGGATTCAAATTCCAATAGCAGGCAAAAAAAATAAGATTAAAACAAAAATATGAATATGAATAATGCTGGGGAAAAGAAATATTATCTAAGAAAAAATATTATCTAATAAGTGACACGATATTATTGGATATATTTAGTCGAAGACGTAAGTGACAAAGATAGCAATGTAATAAAGTGTCAAGAAAAAAAGAACGTAAACAATTAATTCATCATAGTTTGAAAATTTTAAGAATAGTTATCAATTAGGCATTAGGTTAGCTTTTTCTTTTTCGTGTTTGTTGCTTCTTCTTATTCAACACGTCGTTGCATCCTCTTTCGTCATGGCAGCCGAAGAAAAAGACCGCTATGACACGCTGCTACACTTCATCGTATTCTTCATATTCACCGCTTCATCTTCTTCAACATGCCGCTGCGTTCCTTTCCGCCATGGCAATACCTCACTGCATTCTCGTGTTCGCCGCTTCTTCTTTTTCAACACGTCAGTGCATTCCGTTCCGTCATGGCAACACTTTGCCGCTGCATCTCCTTCCACCGGAAATATCGTTGAAATTCTCTGCCATCATCATTGGAATTCTCTTCCGACGGCTATATCAACATTTTCTGTTTACTGTCACATCATCATTTCACACTTGGGTTATTTTGTTAAATTTTAAAATCTTTCAACGACTATTTTGTCAATAACAAAAGTCGTGTATCATTTTGTGTAAGCGCCATAATCTATCGGATATCGATTTGATATTTATCTATTTATTTTATCTTTGATAACTTAAATATTTTTTTATCTTTAAATTTTAAGTAAACTACCAAAATGCACTTGAATAATTTTGTCACTGACAAAAATACACCTGAATTTTGCTATTAACAAAAATGCCCTCGAATGATTTAAAAACACGATGAAAATATCCAACATTAAATATGTATTTCTCAAAAAATATTTTAGACATTGAATTTTGATATAATTTTTTGCAAACATGATTAGAAAAATGAGATATTATTATTCTTAAAATTTGGTGATTTTTTGCTAAGTATATACTTAGCAAAAAATCACCAAATTTTAAGAATAATAATATCTCATTTTTCTAATCATGTTTGCAAAAAAATCAAAATACAATCTCTAAAACATCTTTTGATAATACATATTTAATGTTAGATATTTTTGTCGTATTTTTTAATTATTTAAGAGCATTTTGTCGATAACAAAATTTGAGTATATTTTTGTTAGCGACAAAATTATCTGGATGTATTTTTTGTAGTTTACCCTTAAATGTTACTTTCAAAACTGCAATTGAGATATTGAAACATCTATAAAAAAGAGTTATTTTCACTCCTTAAACTAAGATTATAAAATAAAACTTAAAAATTATTAATTTATTTATTATTAACAATAGAATAAAAAATTGAGTAAAATAGACGGACACATTCAATAAGATATTGTCAATAAATTATAGCTTTGTCAAAAAAATTGCTAAACTTGTATGCAGTTACGCAATGAAAAAAATATTTTTAGATACTAAAAATTTAGTGTCAATTGACGTGTTAAGTTTAAATGCAACATCTCCTTCTACTTCCAATAATAAAAAAGGAAATGAAGTTGAAAATACTTAACATACATCAAAGAGACTATCTTATTATCAGTGAAGTATAATGACATTAGCCATTTTTATCACGGATTAAGTACATCTCATATAATTAATATGGAATGGCCATTTAATGGCTTGTCAACCAAATTTGTCCATTTCATAATAATACAAGATTTAATTAATTCTCTTTACTTATCAATTCAAAATTATATTCGCCATAACTCATATGTTATTGTTACTATAAAAAAAAATTTAACTTTTATATCACAGACTTCACTTAATATATTATTTACTTCTTTAAATACGAACACAAGAAATGATAATTATTTAACATTTTTAATATTAATTAATACTGTCAACTTAAAAGGACTTCACACTCTCAATATCAATTAAAAGTGCAAATAAATCGTGATATCTTTCGTTTGGTAGATATGGAATACATTCACATATATAAATTAAATAACAAATATGTCTACTATACAGTCGTATTTCTTAACTTTTAATTAACTCATGCAACATCCGAATTAAAAAAATATGTTATACATATAAACTAAATCAAATAATATTCATGTTAGAGGTATTGTAATCTACGAGTATGATATATTTTTCTGAATTCTGATCTTTTTGGAACTAACAAATAACAAGATTATTTTGTAACTAACGAGAGTTTTGTTTTTTACATTTTTAAAAGATTATTTGACTGAAATAGTCGGTCGAAAGGCACGTGCCATGATCTAAAGGTCCGTGCAAGGTGGAGAACTACTCCCAGTTGGATGGGACCCACCCCATACCCTATCCCTCTCTCTCGACATTAGTCACGTGACCTATTTCGTTCCCTCTCACGTGGCTCCTTTTGAAAAGGCCCGAATCTAATGGCCCACGTCACGAGGATATCGACACGTGTCGTCATTTGATGAGGCCTCACTGAATCTAATGTTTTCTCAGCCAATGAAAGTAGACATCACTTGACATCATTGAAACATCCTGCCTTTGCTTGCGGAGGATATTTTCGTCAAATTTGCCTTGATGATCTATTGATCTTCGAAAACATGCCTTCCGAGATTTTGCTTCTCATTAATTATTACTAAATCTCTTTTAACATTAATCTTGGGGGTTACGTTCATGCATTATTCATGAATTTGCATTCATTAGATCTATCTCATGTACGGAGAACAAATTATTTTAAACAACAATAATATCAGTAACTAAATTATACATTGATTCCCTGTTAATATAATCATGTTCATCGGTTATTAGCTAGTGAAATAATAATAATAATAATAATAATAATAATAATAATAATAATAATAATATTTAAACAATTTATAATAACAACGTTCATGATTATAAATCACAAATAATTTTATTTGGCTTATTATTATTCATCTATAGAATAATGTTATATTTTATTTCAGCTTAAATTTTCTTAATATTGATGTAATAATAATATCTACTCCTGTTTACCTTGATCAAAGAGCAAGACTCATGGTACACTAATAAACTTTCACTATATTAAAAACAGTTCTAGTAGCCTTAAGAGTTGTGATGCTAGAGTTTGAAGTTTATAGAATGCTTGATTATTACTCAACGAAGATTCCTATTCCTAACCTCTCCTATTTGCTTAACGAGTAAACGTTGTAAATACCAAACAACATACAACGAGAGCGTAGAAATTATGTGCAATCAACTTTATGTGAAGCTTGATAATTGAGAACTATTAGATAAAAATTTAATTAAATTATTTAAATTATTTAATATTTTTAACTATTAACTTCACATAAAATTGATTGAACTTGAATTTTCAGCAAACGAAAGAGAATTATTTAAGAATCTAATTACGAACTAACTAAAGACTAAAGTGTTTCACTCTCTCTTTTTCTAACATGCACACGCACACCCACGTGTCATGAATCAGACAAATCATATAATGCAAAAAGCACCTTCATTATTAATTATCGCTGAAACATAATATATATGAATTTATATTATTATTATTATTGCACTAATTATTGTACTAGTCAATCTAATAACTTGCAGATGGGAAATACATCTTCGTTTGTTCATCACTAATAAGCATAACCTATAATTATTGAATGTCTCTTAATTGGAACACAGATATATATATATTAAATAAGGAGAGGGAACTAACGACCTTGTCTAACTCTTAATGAAGAACCATACGCTATATAGCTATGATTATGAAGAATTAACGTGACAATGTGTTATCAATTATTTTTATGAAAAAAATATAAAAAGTTAATTTTTAATTAGTCAATATTAAAGTCACTTTAGGTTTAAATTTATAATTTAAAATTTAAAATTTAAAATAAATAAATCATTTTTAAAATAGTAGCCGAAAAAAATTAGTTCCTTAGCATTACTCTATTTTTGCATATATTATGTCCATGCATGCTGATGATATATAAAATTAATGAACTAAGAAAAGAATTAATGATGACATGTATAGGGGCCTATAGAGTATATTTATGTGCAGCGATGCATGTGGTGCAAAGCTTGAAAGCACGTTAAAGAGACAGAGGGAGAGTAGGGTATATAGTGATGAACTCCATGTGTCTTTGATACAACTTTCACATGTTATCTATTATAGAGACAAGGGTGGATAGGGAACATTTTGATAGATAAAATTAATAATTAACATTATTATTTATAAAGAAAAGTTAACTGCCTTATAATAATTTCAGCTGCTCCATCGTCCTATGTATATATATATTGCATATATATGTTACATACAACAATATTCCAGCTTGTCATGGCTCACAATTCTCAGTTCATGAGTGATGGGAGGGAAAAATCAAATATAATTTTGTGGGAGTCCACCTCTCATGAATTAATTTTCTTTAAAAAAAAAGTAAAAGAAAAAAAATATAACATGGTATTATTAGAGGAAGAGTTCATGATTACAATAATAAGTCAAGCTTTCTTCTAATGATGATTCTACAGAAAAAAGAAAAATATTGTCAAAGTTAACATTACATTCATGTGAGTAATATGTGTTAGTGACCCACTAACTTTAAATTTGCTTTAAACAAGATTTCATGTGTACATTTGGTTAAATATATCTAAATAATAGTATAATTTATTTATGGGAATCATTCAGATAAATACGCTTAAAACATCTTTTTTTAAAGATATTTTTCAGTAATTAAAATTTAATATATATAATTGATTAAATTGTGTTATTTTTGTCAGAATTAGGCTAGACAAATTGATTTGACCGAAAAAATAGTGAATCAAATATTAAACTGGTCTAAATTAATATTATTTTTTATAAAAAATAACTACAATACCCTATTATAAAAAATTACTAAAATAAATTTAGACCAGTTTAAAATTTGATTCACAATTTTTTCGCTCAAATCAATTTGTCTAGCATAATTTTGACAAAAATAATACGATTTAATTAATTATATATATGTTAACTTTTAATTATTAAAAAAACATCTTAAAAAAAAGACGTTTTAGACGTCTTTATCTAAGTGGCTTCCTTTATTTATTATATATGCCAACTCTAAAATAATGATTACTCTAATATTTTCTACAACAAAATGTTTTCAACAACCCAACTATATATGAAAAGCTGAAACTCATATATATGCATATATAGTAGTAATGAATAACGTTATTCAAACCGCCATTGAAAACATTCATTTGTTCATCCGTTATGATTTTATTTTTTCATTTTTATGAATGATAGAACTCATTCATTGTTATTATTGTTAAATATTTTATTTGTTGACAAATAATAACTGCTAATTATTTATTAACAATTCTGAAGCATTATTATGTCAAGATTAAGATGACAATAATCAACACTATTAGTGTATTATTGTGTGCGGATAACAAAGATGGAACTTCCAATAATGTAAATTAAACCAAACTATCTACGTAATTGGCGTTACACAGATGACAAACCATATGTCTTAGCTTGCATGAGACTGATATAAGTTAGTAATTACATGTGAAACAATTAATAGGGTGGGGTCATAATATGTCGTTATGTCATATTTGTTGCTTTATAACAATGCAAGGGCCAAAAGTTAAAAATAATGATATTAGTCACTTCAACAAGAGCCGTATATTATTTACCGCGCCCGGGTCACACTTATGTGAAGGCCACGGCCGAAAAAAAAAAAGGCGAAAATAGAAATCAACTAAGTTAGTTATAGAAAAAAAAATATTTAGTGACCAAAGAAAATTAATCAAAAATAGTTTTAGTTTATTTTGTTTAATATTCATTAATTGTTGTGACAATTAATAAATGTTAAATAAAATTTTTTGTACTGATTAATTTTTGTTTTTCTAATATTACTGAAAAAAAAGCATATGTCAAGGTAGAATTCCAATTGCTATATTATTATTACTCCCAAAAAATACCTAAAGCAAGTAAAACTGGTTAAATTGGCAGTTATTTTATTTATTTAATTAGGTATTTTAAACTTATCTATTAAAAATGTATATTTATATATAAAGACATAATATTTAATAACTAATTTTTTTATATATAATATTTTTTATTTACAGGCATTGTGTGGTGTTGAAATGGTGAGAGAGCGAGAGTAATTATTAATATGTTATTTTTTCACACAAAAATTTGGATAAATTTAATACCGATCAGTCTATTAAAATTACGACATGTATTTAAATTCAATAAATTGTTTACGAAAATATTTACAAATTATTATCAAATTAAAAATTTCATAAAGACAGAAAATATTTGAATGCACTTATATTTAGAATGAATAGTATAAGAAATTCATTTTTAGTTAGTTAATATTAGTTATTTCTATTGTAAATTTACTTTTTTCTTTTACTTTATATTTTTTAAAAATCTAAAATTTAAATTTTAGAACAAAAAATAATTATAAAAAATGATTAATATTAACTAAAAAATTAATTTTACTCGTTAATTAAATTCTTTTAAAATATTACGATTTTTTAGATAACTGTATTTGGTGATGCATTATGTACTTTGCTGGTTGGAATAGGATTCTTGTGTCACTTTTTACTACAGCAATAGTATATATTGATTTGATTCTGTCTTGAAGCAATACAAAGCTGCCACTGCATTACACCGTTGTTGGCTTGGTGCAGACGATTTTGGAACACCCAAACAGTTGATAATACTTTGGCTGTTACACATTCACTCCCAATTGGAATTACTTGTTATTATTCTGTCTTTTTCTCAACAACTAACACTAGTACACTACTCACCCAGGAGCCTCTCTGCTCATGTTTTGTACGAACTTAACTAAACCATAATGCTTTTGTCTAACTTGGACATGGCCCCTATAAAGAAGCCCACCAGATCTAAGTTGAGAGATTTTGTTAGTGATTGCTCACATAAATTTGTCACAATTGTTTATTTTGATATTGCATAACATTGTGTAAAATACGTATATATTAAATAGAATAGTGCTTAGACCATTTCCAGTAGGGAATTCGTTCCAGTTCCTGTTTATGGCCCACCTGTCATAAAAAGTTACTTCACATCAGCTTTTGCGTCATAAACAGTAAATAGGAACTCAAAGCATTTCTCTCTTCTCCATTAGGAGGAACTAACTTTAGTCCCTATTGTGGTCTCACTTAATTAATTAATTAAAATACTTATAATTAATATAATAATTTTTTTAAATAATGTAATTTAAATATTTAAATTTAAAAATAATTCACTATTAAAAGATATTAATATTAAATAAATTCATATATAACAACAATACACAATATAAAATTTGGGATAGAAATAAACTTGGAAGAAGATGAAGAAAAGTAGAGGAAAGTGTGAAAATAGAAGTGTATGTAAAAGCTTATGTCAGTTTCCATTTAATTTGGGGTTAATCAAATAAAAATATAATTATTTAATATAATTATTTATTATAATTATTACTAATTTAATTATTATTTAATTATTTAATATAATTATTTAATTATTTTAAATTTTATATAATTATTTATTTTTATAATAACTTGCCAAGTGGCAAGTTATTATTGGTTTATTTAGTTGAGTCCCTGTAGGGACCCTTCACATTGAATCCCGTGAAGGAACTCAGTTTTTCTCTCCCTCCAATGATTCCTACTTGCTTTTGTCAGTAACAGGGCCTCAAAACTATGCCTATTGGAGTTGCTCTTAGCAGAAAGTTGAAAATTGACAATATAATATGCTCTTTGTAAATTATATTTTTACGAACAAAAAAATATTTCTTTTATAATGCGCTCCTAAAATTTGTTAAACATTAAAAAACCTAGTATTTGAATGATTTATCAATACTAAAATAATATATTAAAAAATTAGCTAAATTTATATGAAGATAATAATTAAAAATAATTATATAATAATTTAATTAAATATATTAAATCATAAAATAATTTTTATATATCATCTTTTTATGGAGATAACTTTTTTAAGTGATCACTTTAAATTACGTCAACATATATAATATATATTTAGGACTTAGTACTTTGATGGATGGTGATAAGATAAATAAAATTTTAACTAGGGTTGCACATAGATCAAAAAAAATTTCGATTCGATCAGCACTAAACTCATCAGATCAAATCAGATACAATATTTACATTTTTATGTTTGGATTTGATTCGATCCGCACATTTGCAGATAGAATCGGATATTGGATATATCCAAAAAAATAATTTAAAATGTTTATTTTTGTTAAAATCAAATCACAACTATTACATAATCAAAAACATAAATAATTAACTTATCAAAGGAACTGGAACCTAATAACAAACATCAAACTAACCCAGTTCTTTTGGTCAGTATCAGAAGGAGAAAATAATATAATCAGTGCCAGTGAATAAATATATCTTAGTGAAGTAAAATAAGAACATTGTATCACTTCAAAGAGCTTATGTGAAAAAATTAAGAATAATTAAACAATAATTCAATAATTCAGCAGCCCCAACAATAATTCAATTTAGCAACAACTCAGAATTAAAATCATAATAACAACAACTAAAAAAATTTAAAAAAATAATTCCAGACAACCAAATCAAAAACACAAAGTCTCTAATAGAAGTTTAAAATTGGACAGAACCAAGCGCGAGATCGAAAGATCGAAATAAGTAATAGTACAGAATCGTCGTATCAAAGAAAACATGTAAAACAGAGGCAACCAGAACTAGGAACACGAATAGGGGCGAAAAATACCAAAAAAAATGGAGAAGCAGAAAACCAGTGAAAATAGAGAAGCTCGGCAAGGAACAAGACGGCAAGTGCATTAAACCAGTAAACCACAATGAATGAGAGAAATTTTTAGTATAGCCGAGGACATCAGACAGCACAAGCGATGACGGCGAGTAAGAAGGAGAATGGACGTCGGTGGTGGTCAATGAAAGACACCTGACAGTGAAAAGACAGAGAGATTGGCCAGGTAAAGTGAGTCGGGGAGAGAGCGACGTTAAATGGGAGAAGAGAAGAATGTAGGATTCGAGTTTTTTATCACTCACCTATATTATTTATTTATTTATTATTTATTGTGAATCCACAGATATGCGAATCGGATCCGTGGATACATGTGTGATATTTGACTATTCGCGATTTGATCTGATCTTATTAGAGTGTGGATCGAATCTTATTCGATTCAGTAATAGTGCGAGTCGGATATAAATAAATACCGTCAATACGTGAATATTATTCTATCCATATTCAATCTTAATTATTTTAAAGTTATAGTTTTTTGGTGACCATTTAAAAGTTACAGTTTGCTAGTAATTAACTGATTATAACTTTTGACTTAGTAATAAATGTTTAATTGGTGATACCTTGATAATTCAATAGATTTATGTATTGTGTTTTATAGTTGAATATAATGACATTTTTCTGGCAAATGAGGGTTATGATAGTAGCATGATTGTGTACACGTTGCTCTAATGAAATTATTGTATCTTCTTTTCCTAGATTGTGGTAGCTCTATATGCTAAGGGGAACTCAATGTGGCATCATATATTCTAATAAAATTTTAACATAAACAGGTATCATAGAGCACTGAAGTAGGGGTCTCTAGGACCCACCAAAATTATTCACCACCCCCATATCCTTTTTCAGATATGCCAATAATTATTCTAAAGAAATAAAGTTGCCTAAATGGACTGCTTTAACATATTCACATTCATTAAATTCATGGTCCGAATTAAAGTCCAAATACAAGTCTTTAAGATCTAGGTCCTTCCTTTATATGCTTTATGCACTGCATAATAAATTAGTTCAACTACCCATAACCAAATTAAAGCCAGCATCACCAATGTATTGACAAAAAGAAAAATCCCCACATATTTTTTATTTTAAAAAATCAAAGAAATTAAAGAGTGTATATATATATATATATACACACTTTCCCGGCCCTAAGATTAGAGACAAGGGAAGAAAGACAGAAACCCATTACTTTCAGCATTAAATTAGAGTCTCTTCTACATGCATCACATGCTTTTAATTTTTTGGTCAAGTTATATTACATAATCAATATATAAGATTAACCCGTGAATTGAGGTTACTATGACCCACCATTCGTTATGTAGTTGGACCTTATCAAAAATGACATAATGAAACCTTATCAAGTTCAAGTTTAAATAGTAAGAATGGGATCGATATTATGGTCCTGCCGTGCATTCATTCACCCTACCATATATATTTGAGTCCTAGTGCATTGTTTGCACTAGGTACATTAGTGAAGTTTAATTGGGAGGGTGAGAAACTCTATGATGAAATTAAATGATGAGTTATTAAAGTAGTGTCATTATCAGTCACTATACCATCGACGTGTTGGACTACAATTTTCAGAACTTCACACATGTTGCAAATATCTATTTTAATTTTAGCATATATAATGTGTCAATGCAATGTGAAAAGTTGTGATTTGACTCGCTTCTCTATAAGATATATGGCCCTATGTTCGTTTATTTACAATATATACTATGAGAAAAATTTTAAGTGTATCGAAAATATTGGTGTTACGGTTGTTTTAACCGTTGATTTTAATTAATATATATGATATATATCTTTTATAATTCAAATTAACAGTTAAAACAATTGGAACACCAATATTCTCGATATACTTAAAATTCTCTCCTATACTATGATTATTGACGCATAGCTAAATAATCTAAATTAACTTTTGGCATATCATGATGCTTACAAATTAATCCAATGATGATTTACTCATTCAACATTTAGTAACATATTCATCTTAGAAAAGCATGCAAATTAAAGGGGTTAAGGGGCTGTGAACCAAATTAAATTGAGTTGTTCTAATAATTAGTTCACTAATCTACGAAAGTAAGTGTCGAAAATTCAAATTCTACTTTAGGTATACAGTAATTTATTGGCCAACGATAAACTTTTAAATAAAACACTGCGTGAGAAAAAAAGAAGCATGAACCAAACAAGAAAAATCGGACATTGAAGGTTTTATATCATTTTCTTACATTATTTTACCTCGGCTCGATGCTTTTACTTTCTTATATACACCTCATTATATTATTCTTAAGATGAAGTAGGTAATGCAAGGTATGTGCCGACAAACTACACTAATAATAAAGTGCTTTCTTTGACCAATCTATTAAAAGTTTCCTAACACAAGAAGCATCATTCTTAGGAGATATAGAAGAAATCAACATCTAACTTTTTTTTTATTTATTATTTTTGGAACAAACATATGCAACCACTAATCAAGTAACATATTTTATAATCCACAATTGACATCATTATAATCATTTCTCAGTTGAGTAAGAGGTCTCACTCAAACTCCACCAAATGTAATTTGGCCACCACCTATGTGTCACAGTTAACTACCTCTGCTCGAAAATCTACCCTAGGAAGAGGAACCGCCGCAAAAAATGCCTCCTTGAAATTGCTTAATATTCCTCTATCATACGGGTTTTTAGAACCCACATAACGTTGCCGAAAATTCTCATAAGCTGTCTGCAATGAGATGTGAGCATCTTAGAAATTTTTTACACTGAAGTAATAATGTGGCATAATTGTTAACTAACTCGTTTTATGAATAATAAGTATATGTATTTATCAGAGTTCAATAATTATAAAATTAACTAATTTTAAATTATTTTTTATTTTAAATTCTAAATTCTAAATTTTAAATTTTTGAAAAAAATAAAAATTAAAAAATAATTTTACAATAAAAAAAAAGCTCACGTTGATTCTAGCTAATTAAAAGTTACTAGTTCCTTATACATGTATATACTTTGTTATTAGATTTTGTGATTATTTCCTTTCCATAATTATTAGTATTTTGTGATTATTATTTCCTTTCCATGATTATTAGTTACTACTTTATTCGTGCATTTTAAAGTATTAATTACCTGGTTTATTGCTATCAAATAGACATGGTAGATAGCAAGGGCTCCTAAAAATCCAATAGCATTGAAGGCAAGTGCAGCCAATGCTAATGTTTCCGGGCATGTCTTTACCATTCCAATAAATCCATGCACATTCTTTCTATGTAGTATCCAACAAGAGAAGGCAAAAATGTACACAAAGAAAATTAAGCCTGATATCACTAGTGCCATGTAAGATCTACAGTTCCTCTGCATTTACAATCATCAAAACTCAAGTTACATGAGAAAATATCAAAGAAAATACACTATCTAGGACATCATGTTAAGGTTACATTGTATATATTCTAATATAAATTTCATTTGTGTGCATTTTCAGCATAACTATGTCTTCTATTTAAAAAAAAAACTTAATTATTATATATTATTATATAAATTTAATATTCACGCACTGTAAAAAAAATTACAAAGATAATTAATCACGTATTATCACCTCAATAAAAATAGCTAATTTTTAAACTCATTACTTCAAAAATCATCTAAAGTCATGAATCTAATTGCATTACTGTGTAAAATTCTATCGATTCATTAAAATTAAACTATTATTATACAAGCAAACATGCTTTTAACTCAATTATCTTCTGAAGAGCTATACAAATAACAACCGCATAGATCTAATTAGGGTGCAATGTAAAATTTTTGTTCACTAAGATAGTTAGTTATTGGTAATTAATTGAAGTTGTAATAATAATTAAGCGTACCAATCCAATGCATTGACCAACCCAAGGGCAGTGATGATCATATCTCTCAACACAATTGTCACATATTGCACAATGGCTACTTCTAGGTGGTCGGAAAATCTTACAAACTCGACAGTACTTCAGTTTCACTTCCACCCCATTGATGGTTGCCTTTTTACTTCTTGTTCCATCACTAGTACCAGCCTTTTCCAATTCCAAAGTTTCTTGCTCATTATTTCGAGGAATAATTCCCGGGTCAGTTGTGCTTACTTGAATTAAATTGACAAGAACCTACATTTAATTAAACAACATATATAGTTGCAATCACTAATTAATTAATGTGACAACCAATATTCAAATTAAACTTAAAATAAATAATAATGGGGTTAGAGGCCGGGACCAACAACGAATGTGAAAACCAAAGAGAATGTAACAATGAGGGCAGAGTGATGATGAGGCATGTCCTTAACAACATATCTGGCAAAAATCCAACTTGAAAGGACTATAGAAGTAGTGGTGAACATTAACCCTCTTGGATTTGGACCACATATTAATCTCCCATGCAAGAAAAAGACCTGCATGATCACAACATGTAATGCACAATTTTAGTGACACACTAATTGATACATCATATCATAGACTATATAATAATGTTATAATAATAACAAAGTTTAGTTACGTTTTTCCCTGGCCAAACTTGGTAGACTCTAATTGTGTCGGATTTTTCAATGACACCAAATTGAATCAGTTGACCCTCGCAAGCCCTCTTCATATTGTGCAACTTTGCCTTTAGAGTAAACATCAGACTTTGATTTCCATGACCAACTTTGGGTTCTAATTCAATTGCTTTGTTTGTGTCAAATAAAGCAATCGGTTCCATCTCTTCTATTTCTGTTTCAGTTGGTCTCATTTCATTACAGATCGAAGCAATTTCTTTTTCCATCAAAAGGAGAAATTAGTTTCTCACAATCTTAGAATAATCAATTGCAAATAACCACTCATTCTAGTTGCTTAACTACATTTTCACAGTTTCACCCGAACAAGCAGTTACCTAGTAAGCCTAGGTTGGAGTACCAGTAACATTGGGCTAAGGCCCAAAATAAATGCAAAATATAATAGATTAAATTTTGTCATAAAATATAATCCAAAAAAAAATTGTCATAAAAAAAATTAAAATTTTAATGTGATTTATACATGTATTTAATTACGTAATGTTATATCAATAAAAAATAATTATTTTTTATATTTATTATAGTAAATAATTATAAAAAAATAGATATGATTAGATAATTGTGTAAAAGATTTAGGCGGTAAAAATATTTAATTGTGTGTGTAGTCCAAGTGTATTAAAGTGAATAAAATGCACTAGTTCATATTGTATTAAGCTTATTAATCAGTCACAAATTTCTCGAATTACTTGTGTGTGGTTCAAGTGTATTTATAGCGGTTGTTTTCTTTATGGAGAATTCTTGGGAGGTGTTTCATGACAATCATGTTTTGTGGATGCAGAAGAAGGACTTAACAGATTCACGTTGTTAAGATATGACATACTTTAAGGTTAAGGCATCCATACTACTATAATCATAATGTATTGGACCTTGGAGTACATGACATGCATGCACGGTACATGTTCTTCCACATGCATGCAAGTGATTAGAAAAAAAAAAGGAAAATTGCACTTGGCAATTGACTCGTGGTTTCTGCTTTTATTCATGTGCTCCATGTGAGGCTGCTTTGCTTTAGGGGCCACGCTGATCACTGCGTTATCATTTACTTGAAACTCATTGCAAAACAAATTTATCATACATACTACAACTTTACATCAACTTTTTAGTAAGAACTAAGAACTAAGAACTAAGGATTTTTCATTAAGAAGCTTCATCTTGAAATGGGGGAAGCCCAAAACAAAAGAAACTTCTATGTCTGGTTCCCGAGGGTCTCCTTAGGTCTGTTCTGCTGGACTTTGCCCTCGGCCCTTAATGGACCTTGTCCAAAAAAACTTTCTTTTTTACTTATTTTATTGGAATGAATTTAAAAATAATATATATTATTGATTACTACAAGAAACTATCTAAAATATTTTGGGAAAGTTTTTCCATGATCCAAACCACTTTTTTGAAACTCTGATGATTCACTTACGGTTAGATTTTAGGTTTTATTTTTGCCCTGTAGCATGTTGTGAAATATTCCAAATGTCCTTGGAATAAAGTGAAAATTGACCATAGAGACAGTGATCTATGATCTATGATCAATTTAAAACACAAATGAAGCCAAGTTGCAGCAGTTGGATGAAGACTTGTATTCATTGGGCTAATAAGAGCAAAATTGACTAATTTGGGCACGTATTAAATTTTTTAAGGGTTTTTTTATTATGGGCTTTTTGTCACTGTTGGCATTGTTGGAATAATGATGGTGTTGGTGATTTTGTTCGTTAAAAATTGAAAACACAGGCGTTTTGTAAACCTCTCGTGGCCTAATGTGATGGTGAGCACCCACCCGTCCAGGCTTGGGTGCTTTCCTCATCCCTCATCGTGTTTGTTCTGTGTGTGTTTTTCGTGTTATTGTTTCCTTCAAGATCTGTCACCTTTATAACGAGGATCGCAGGCAACCAGCATCGTATTGGAGAGCTTGTTCATTGCTGTAGCAGGAACGCACCATTTGGCACTGAAGCTCCTCAGTCACGTTAATAACGCGTGAAGGTTGTCGTTGGTGGTCGTTGAAGTCTCATTGCTTCAAGCGTCAGTTCAGGTGGTCATCTACATTTGCCGTGTGTAGGTCACTAGTCAGGTGAGCTTCATTCGGCCAAGTTTTTTTATTTTTTATTTTCTTTGCTACATGTTATAATGATGTGTGATTGTCGGTTTGACTTCAATTTTTAGCTAAACATATGACTGAGCAAATGTTTTTTTGTTGGAAAATTTGACTGCATTGAGTTTGTTGCTTAATGTGATCACTAAACATTGAAATTGTTGCTGTAAATCATCCGTTAGCCAAACCCTTAACGCTGTAAATGCTTTGTTTGTTATTTCGTTAGAATTTGGTAAAACTCGGAATTTATTATATGTTGGCATAGACTTGTGCTTTCAGATAATCCTGTAAATCTGATTTAGGCATTTTCACCTAAGTAAAATAACCCCATTCTAAGTTTGCCTGATTCTCCTAAAGTCATGTTCGAAACGTGAATACTAGAAATATATAATACGTTAACCACTGCACCCTAGGACGATTTATGAATGAATGGCTTGTGAACAGTAACATGTAAATTGTTAGAGAGTGGCCAATTTGAGTAGTTTGTTAGTAAATCGTTACAGGGTAGTTTGTTTTACGTATGTCAAGACTAAACCACAACCGCCTGGCACGATTTACTTTTATCTCCTAACCCTCAACAAGGCGTCACGATTTATGCTCAATTAGGCACACTCCATCAGTACCCAGCCACCATTTACTCTCAAGTTAATAAAGCTTAAGATCCAAAACGATTGATCAAGAGTATGAGTCTATAAATACAGGAAAATGGTGTATGTGGCTCAAACGTAAAATTTATTGAGTTTGGAAGAGATTTGAGAGAGGTGTAATTTGAAGTATTATATACATCTATAACACATTATTGAAATAGACCATTTTTAAATTTAAAAAATTTAAAATTATAAAAGCGCCTTCGTTGATCATTTTTTTTCAAAAAAGTACGAGTACATTGATTTTTCAATTTAAAATAACTGATTTTAAACCGTTACTTTTTTTGAAACTGAATAAACAAAAATAATCATATGAATACAATAATACAACTACGTTTATTGTTATGAAAATTAATTAAAATTTTAATTTATATTATATCTATTTAAATTTTAACTTAAAAAATAAAAATATATCTTTCTATAATTTGAATTATTAATTTCATTAGGAAGAACAACTTAAATAAAAAAGAGTACTAAATTTTAATACATAAATTAAAATTTTTTTTAAACAATTCAAAAGATATAATTTGTAAGTACTTTTTTTATTTAATTTAGTTTTCCTAATGAAATCCAGAATTTGAAATAAAAAGATGTATTTTTAATTTAAGTTAAAATTTAAATAGATATAATTTAAATTAAAATTTGAATTAAATTTGATATCAGTAAACCTAATCATGTTATTGTATTCATATGATTGATTGTGTTGCCAAGAAGTCATAGTTCAACTGGCATAGTCTCTCCGTAGTACTCGTATCAATGTACTCGTATCAATTCAAAAAAATATGAATAAAAGTTCTCTTATCATTTTAAGCTCTATATATAAATTTAAATATGGCATATTTCAACAAAAGATATAGATGTATATAATGCTTCGGCACATACGATTTTGAGACGGCGAATGTGAGTGTTGTCACTATGTACATTAAATTTGTTATCTCTGTAATTCATGATTCTTTGTAATTACATTTGTGAGTCTTGTAGTGAATAACGACATCGACTAGCAAATTTGACGAGGAGCCGTGCATGTGGAATGAGCCGTGTTTGTGTTTTGAATCAACAGGTACGATGCATATACCTTGCGATTCTTTATGTCTAGGATGCGAGTTGATTTAAAGTAGATGGATATGTGCTGTTACATTTGTTGTTGCAGTTATTAGGAATTGTTAAGCATGTCGTGTTTGGAATTTGTTAAATGAGTTTGGGCGGACTGATAATGGAGTTGGTAGTATTGGTAGTAGGTATGAGGATTAACTTGCGAGAGCTGTTATTTTTTGTGGTGAGGATAATGGTCCGGATCTAATATGTAGAAGAAAAGAACTAATTGGTGTTTTTTGTTAAGTAGGGCGGGAATGCAGTATTTGAAGGAGCTGAAAAACGCAGGGACGGATGTTTGCTGTAAATTGGGGGGTTAAAATTTTAACAAAATTGAAGAGAGTATATTTTTAAAAACATTTGTGATCCCGTTACATATTTATGTTTTTCCCCACATTACGAAATATATATTCATTTTTGTGTGAAAATATTTAATTTATCTATTTTTTAACTTTTATAATTAAAAAAATATATTTTAATTGCATTTGTTAAAATGAGCATCGAAAAGAATAGACGTTATTAGACAATTGGACAAAATATTTTTCAATGGCCATACATTAAAATTAAAGTGTAACCTGTATGTTAAGTTGTAACATAAAAATGTAAATTTAATCAAATTAATAATGAATAGAAACGTAGTAAGTGGAAGTATATAGTTGAAGTTGATACTGTTGAATTAATCATCATATTATTAACTATTAATACATGAATTTCAATTATATAATTTCAAAAATAATTTAACCTTCAAGATTTTCATGTTATTTACTCTTAATATGTCCTGATATGTTATTTATTCCGGTTGTATTAATTAGAGTAAATATTGGTAAATAAATGACTTACAGTAGCAGGATAAAAA
This sequence comes from Arachis duranensis, assembly GCF_000817695.3. NCBI lineage: Eukaryota > Viridiplantae > Streptophyta > Magnoliopsida > Fabales > Fabaceae > Arachis > Arachis duranensis. Next base: position 1,029,271 of record NW_026264851.1, read on the forward strand.
TGCATTCTAGATAAGACCAGCTGATAATTAAAGGCTTTTTTTTCTTTCAGGAGACAATGTTTGATACGGTAGTCGAGGCTGATGCCGACTTGTTTGATTGGGAAGGGAGGGGGGCTTCTGTGTTGCCCAGTTTTTTGGGTTTGGATGGGTTGCAAACTGAAGATGTCTTTGAAATAGAGTTTTCTACACCTGAGGAGGCAAGCGGCTTCTAATAATAACTACAGTCGACTAAAGGGCTTTGCATAATGGCAAGGTAAGACAGTTAGAAACACTGTCGGGGAGATTGTGAGTTACACGTTTGTTTGTAACCGGCAAGGATTTTGAGAGAAAAAATGGTTGGAAAAGGTTGATCGCATAAGGGAGTATAAGGTAGTTACCCGATGTGGATGTCTTGCCGAGCTGAGAATTAAGAGGAAAGACGGTAGCGGGAAGTGGTATGTGTCGCGTTTTGTCGAGGAGCATAATCACGAACTGGCGTTTGGGAAGCTTGTGGATTATCTACAGTCACACAGGAAGATATCTGAGGTAGAAGTTGCTCAGCTAACAAGCATGAGGGAGATCGGGATTAGCATTCCGAAGATTTATGAGTCATTTGCAGCACAACTAAAGGGTTTTAACTTGGTTACATTTATATGTATAACGAGGTGCAGAAGCAGAGAGGGCTCCAAGGTGGAGGCGTAAATGCAGCTATAAGGTACCTGGAAGGTCTGGCACGCATGGATGGGAAAATGTTTTGGAGGTATAAGGTGGGGCAGGGCAACACCTGTGCAACTTGTTTTGAAGCGACGGGTGTTGTCAAAAAAATTATTTGTTGTTTGGCGATGTCCTAGCATTCGATGCAACATACGGCCATAACAAGTATAACCTACCGTTGTTGTCTTCTCTGGAGTAAACCACCACAACCAGACATGTGTTTTTGGTACAGCGTTGGTTTCCTGCGAGTCACATGAGTCTTACATGCGCTTTTCGATCTATATCCATTATATCTATTTTCCTATCTATATTTATTATATCTGTTTGCCGATCTATATCTGTTATCTCTATTTTTCTATCTATCTCTGGTGTCTTTGTTTTTCAATCTATATCTGTTATCTCTATTTTTCAATCTATATCTATTATCTCTATTTGCTGATCTATATATGTTATCTCTATTTTTCGATCTATATCTATTATCTCTATTTTTCAATTTATATTCGTTATTTCTATTTTCCAATTTATATCTGTTATCTCTATTTTCTGATCTATATATGTTATCTCTATTTTTTAATCTATATATATTATCTATATTTTCTGATCTATATCTTTTATCTCTGTTTCCTCATCTATATCTGTTATCTCTATTTTCTTATCGATATCTATTATCTCTATTTTTCGATCAATATCTGTTATCTCTATTTTTTGATATGTATCTGTTATTTCTATTTTTCGATTTATATCTGTTATATCTGTTTTTCGATCTATATCTGTTATCTCTTTTTTTATCTATATCTGATATCTCTTTTTTTCAATCTGTATCTGCTATCTCTATTTTTCGATCTATATTTATTATCTCTATTTTATGATTTATATCTGTTATCTCTGTTTTCTGATCTATATCTATTATTTCTATTTTTTGATATATATCTATTATCTCTATTTTTCGATCTATATCTGTTATCTTTGCTTTTTTATCTATATCTATTATTTCTATTTTTCAATCTATATCAATTATCTCTATTTTTCAATCTATATCTGTTATCTCTATTTTCTGATCTATATCTATTATCTTTGTTTTCTTATCTATATCTGTTATCTCTATTTTTCGATCTATATCTGTTATCTCTATTCTTCGATCTATATATGTTCTCTTTATTTTTTGATCTATATCTATTACTTCTATTTTTTTATCTATACCTATTATCTCTATTATCAAATCTATATCAATCATTATCAAATATGTATCAACTATCATCATATCTATATCAGCTATCTTTTGAACTATGACTATCAACAGTTAACAAATTCAATCAAATATCAAACAAGCACAAACACTTATCCATTCACGATAATTGTTCAATTCAAAGTTGCATCATTTACACATGTGCAAACAAACTCAATCATCAATCAAATCACCAAACAAAGGTGAACTAACGTGATATTCTCGCCCAACTAATTCACTTCTATCAAACTTGTCTCAGCAACGGGGACCAATACATCAATGGCAATCTAAAACAAGCCATTGTCTAACTCAGTTATCAAACAAAGACGAGATATTCTCGCTCTACTATCACATCCCTAACAAACATTAGGGACCAACATACCAACGACAACTATTGCCTAAACCAAATATCAATCTATCAATTACTGAAATATTTATCAAGTCAAATTCAAACAGTCCAAACCAAATTAATCTCACCAACACTACCCTCATCAACAAACAGTGAATTTCGAATCCTCACATCCTCACTTACCCGTTTATAAGAGTCGTGATCCTCAACTTTATATTTTTCCTTACCTAAAATTCTTTCAGAAAAGCAAAAAGAAAAAGAAACAGTGGCAGTAACACAAACTAACCTTTTTTACTCATGCCTTTAAGACTCCAAAACGCTTCAATAGGAAAGCAATGCCACATTTAATGAAACTATTTAGTTCCTTGAAAAACCTAAATCGTTGCATCTATTAAATCAACGGTTCAAAATTACATTGGAAAAACCAAAGGTACAATTAATGACAAAACTGCTACATTTTCCAATACACGTTAACTTCAAATCACGTTTGAAATTCAAATTATTTTATTCCTTATTTTAATAAAGTAAGTTGATCTGGGGGCTCCATACCTATAACTCAGACCGACGAGTTATAACTAAAAAAGCTCAACCTGCTTTATCAAAATATAGCTAGGCTAAGCTTGGGGGCTATGATATGGCCGCTATAACTCGTCTTTAATACTATAACTCGACAGTATACGTTATATGGTCGTTATAACTCGTCCTTAATACTATAACTTGGCGTTATAGATCAGTTATTAATAACGGGCACCAAAAGAAATATTGTAACACTTTGATATGCTATTACTCTCCATTAATGTGAATTATTGAGAGTATAATTGCCGATGCTTCCTTCCAAAATATAAAAAGGAGGTAAAACGTTTATTTGATTCATTGTATTTTCTACAAAGCTTATTACTCACTTACTGACTTGAGCATCAGAGTTTCTTTTGTAGGTACCCACCCTCTTGTTCTCTCCTTACTGACGTATAACTCATCCCGACAAAAAATTTGCAAATACTCATCGACTTGGTATTCGTAATCTAATGCTAATTGGATTAGTAACATTCGACAATTCATACAAATCATCCAAACTTTGCATTGTTATCTTTTATGTGCGAACCAAAGCTTCAATCCTTGTTTTTATCGACGCTAAAACCCATCTTCTTCCACACATTTAGAGTGTACTGTTTCTTCCGCACTAACTTGTTACAAATAGTATAGCCAATTTTTTTCAACTCCTCCTCTTCATGAAGTGGCAAATCCAACAAATTTTAGTAGTTTAGTGAGATAAAAATAATACATAAAAAATAATAAGAAAATCAACATAAATATATTTAAATCTTGAAAATTTAAAATATATTAATCAAGTTTTTACTAATTTAACTAAACATAAAAAAATATATTAATGTAAAATATTTTCTTTCTATTTCAATGTGTTGGTGATACTATATAGGATTTAGCTAATATGTATCATGAGGGTACATGATAAGTTTATTATTAATAAAAAAATTTATATTACATAATATATTTAGTATTAATATTTACGTCTTGTCACACACTTAGTATACATGAAATCATGTTTTTATTTGTTTTTATAGAATACAAGAAGAATTATAACTTCGTAATTAAAGAATCTATACAAATATAATTTAAACACTTTGATTCTTCTTTATGATTGAGTGAGAGACAAAAAAGTTATAAGAAAGACAAAAGTTCAAATCAAACAACAATAATAATTCTCTTTATATTTATAGTTATAAATAATGTCTCTCTTTCTATTAAGTAATTATTTAACATTTTTTGTCATTTCATTGTAAACTTGAAACACTATAATATTTATGATAGAAATTTTTTTAACAAAACAATTATTATACATAAGGCTAAAATAATTAAATAAAATGTAAAAATAATATTTTTTTAACAAAAATCAAATTTATTAGTGAAAGCGTATTTACATACTCTAACTCTCTACTAACGTGAATATTTGTATTCGGCGTTCCTCTTCATTCTTCCTTTTTTCCTCTTCTTCTTCGCATGTTTCTTCTTCGTCGTCGTTCTTTTATTGATGCCGCTGTTGCTGCATTTTTTTTCTTGTTCTCTTCCTCTTCTTGGTGATTTTGCAGCATTATACATTTTTTTTATTTTTTTTTTTATAAAAAGATAAAACAAGAAAAATGATGAGAAGATGAAATAAGAAAGAGAAGATGAATAAAAAAAGGAAAAGATAATGATCACGAAGAAGAAAATGAGAAATTTTCAGTTATGCATAATTTATTAAAAAATAATATTGAAATTTTTTAACCGTGACAAATTTTTTAATCGTAATACAAAAATTTTCTTAATTTTGATACCAAATTCTTTTAACAATAACATAAGTTCTTATTAATTTTTTACATAAAAAAATTAAAAATTATTAATAAGTTTTTTTATTTAGCTCAATTTTTTTATTTAATTTTATTTTTTTTATCTTTTCTTGACTAATGTGGCTTCAAACTATTTTCATCATATTCACATACTAATATAGATAGCTTTTTCTTGGTCACTATTCTTTTGATCTTTTTAACCATCATTTTAAGAATGAATTGGGTATTGCAATAAGTATAATAGTCATTTTAAGTAAATCGGAACATATTCTTTCGATTTATCATTCTCTATCTCTCTTTAACAGTAAATCAAACCGAATTTGAATATTTGTGCATAAATTGAATTAGTGATTCGATTTATATGCGTAAATTGAGTTTATTTGATTTAATTTATATAAATTTATTTAGTACAAACATGTGATCAATTTTTATTCAAGACATATATATAATATTAGCTTCCAATTAATTTATTAACATAAATTGTTCTTACTATAAACATTTACTCACAAATTTTTGTTGTTGTTTATGATATCTCCCATTTTAATAGACTAAAAATTAATTCGTCGTTGATTTGAATTCCATTTAAGTGTCTACTATTAGTTAATAAATTATTGCATACATAAAATGATATTCGAATCCCAATATTTATTTAAATAGACTAATAAACTGATCACTCAATCAATCTAAATTAATTAATCCTGTCATAATTTACACGATATATTTTTTTTTACCATTTACACTATAAATTGATGCACAAGGACAAGGCATCCACACCTCAATAATTAATCCAAAATACCCGTGTCCTTTCTCTTGTTTTTGGTCATGGAATCCTCAGGTAATTATAAATTTCCAGCAAGTGTTGGCACCGCCTGTATAAGCTACGCCATTTTTTTTTTGGGTCCATTTGGCTCTATGACTTTCCTACGTAATCCCTCACAGTTTCCACTTCAACCTAATCAATTTGGCACTCTGGCCCAAACCACTGGCCCGTTAAACACCCATGGACCCACCTAAGCCTCACGGGATAGGCTCTGCATTCCACACCGAAGCCGCCTAGAGCTATTTAGCCGCGGTCTATGGGTTCGTACACTAAGGTAGTTTTTGTTTGCAAAAAGTAGAACTGAAATTAGGAGATAAGAACTCAATATTATATTTGTTAAGTTAAATACTGATATTTAAATTTGTATTTCTATCTTAAAAATTTTAATATTTTAGTACTTTCAAAAAGTAGGGACATTCGAGACTAAAATTTTTAAAGATAGAGATAGAAACTTTAATAATATTTTATACCTAAAATACTTCTATCCTAATTAACTAATGTCAACTTTACCCTTTCTTCAAATCAGATTAGGGCTTCAGTGTGAGCAGCCTCTTCACTCCATCTTCTCATTTATTCTTCGAAGTCTAAGTTGCAGCCTCTGCATTGTCAATGTCAGGACAACCACCTCATCGCCACCGTCGTAACCACCGCAAGGTAAGTGAGTCGCCGTCGAAGTTCGTCTTCCTAGGTCGCGAGTTCTCATGTCTTCATTTTCTCCTTCACAGGACAAAGTTCGAGGAACCCAGTTGAAAAAGTCTCCCCTGTTGTTGTCGAGTTCAACAGCTTCCTTGTCGTCGTCATATCTTGTGTAACCTAGGTTAGTTGTGGCCAAATTTCTTTACTAATTTTGTTCATTTTATGTCGCGACTTACGTTCTATGGATTTGGTTCTTTGTTCTACTAGATGCATAAAAAGAATCTTTCTTTTTCTCTCTTCAATGCGATTTGGTTCTTTGTTCTAATATATAGATGCGTAGATAGCTTATGTGGATTTGGTTCTATATTCATGTTTATGCAGCTTTTGATTTTGAATTTTTGATGCTCTTTTTGTATAATTTACGTCTGTTTAATGTAAAATTATGTAAATTATTTTGTAAATGTATGATTATTGTGGCTATAACCAGCTCACTCACAGTGATTTCTGAAATTGCTACGGATGAAAAATTTGTTAGCTTAATTGTAGTTTAAAGAGTAGTGACACTCTAGGACTAATTTATAGCTAATAAAATTTTATACAACTGCACCAAACACTTTATTTGAAATTGGGTTGCACTTTGTTAGAGGAACGTGTTAATCAGCATCAGTTTTGCAAATTTAACATATTTCAAGAGTTGGCTAAGTTGATGTTATCTTTACTAAACCCCTCTCTTATCAAATGAAGTAGAATTTTTATTTTAGCTTGAAGGGTAAAAAGTAAGATAGTCTTGAGTCTATTGAATCTTTAAAATTATTGATTATTAAGTTCATTTGAATTATTTAATCTGCACAAGTTTAATTAACTTTTCTCTCTTTAGTTGCGTGACTTGTTAAGATGTTGTTAGTTAGTATAATTTCAACTACTTTTTTCAGAATCTGCACAAGTCTAATAGCTTTTTCATGTTTTCTTGGTTAACTTCTTAGGATGAATAATCTCAACGACATTAACATAGTTTGTACGATAATCATGGATGGTTGAAAGTAATAACTCTTAACACAACTCTTTCAATCTAAATCACAACAGCTTTTGGAAAACTTTGATTTGCTTAAAATACTTGAAAAAGTCACTTTCAGTATATAAAATGAGAGAGGAAAATCGATATTTTCATTTAATGTGTGTTTCTATTGTATTTCCTGTTTTGATTTCCAATTGAAACTAAATTAAAATTGAGAAGTAAATAGTGTTAACTGTCTATTGGTTCCAGTTTCTTGATATTATTTTTTATTCTAAAAAGATATAGCAAATTTTGCATCAAGAAGTGCCAGATTTATTTGAATGTTTATACATTTTTTAATGTAATAATTTTGCTAGGAAGAAATAGAGCGGTCAAAATTTATTAAGCGATGCGTGTGTTTTTATGAAGAAATGAGATCCTAGCATGAAGATTTGATGTTGTTCTTTGTGCTTACGCTATTTGTTTACTTTAGGGATAGAACTAATGGCCAACTGTCGTTAGGCGGAAGAATGAATAGTAGAATTAGACGTGAGGCTTTAGAGTATATTGTTGGTAAGGGTATGAGGAATTGTATTTGGGAGTTGAGAGTGAACACAAATGCATTTTCTAATTTGTGTGAGTTGCTCCAAGTTCAAGGAGGACTTAAAGAGGATGATCATGTAAGCCTGCCGGAGCAGGTTGCGACTTTCTTAATTATCTTAGCGCATCACAAAAAAAAAATCGTAGTCTGCAGGTTAGATTTTGTAGGTCCAGAAAGACAGTGAGAGATTTTAATAAAGTTTTAAAGGTTGTAATACGTATTCAAAGCATTTTGTTTGCCAAGGCTACACCAGTTGAAAAGGATTGTCTTGACCCCACATGAAGAAGGTTTAAGGTAGAGCTTACTCGATGTTGTGTATGATTCATATTTGCCTGAAGGATTCTATATCTGAGTATCATAACTTTCTATAGATGATAGGGTTGCTTGGGAGCATTAGATGACACTTATATAGAGGTGACAGTCTTTGAGTCTGAGAATGCAAGATACCGAACAAGAAAGGGTAAAATCTGCACCAACGTCTTAGGAGTGTATAACCGGGAGATGGATTTTGTTTATGTACTCAGTGGATGGGAGGGATCGGCATCTGATTCATGGGTACTTCGAAATGCAATAACTCGTCGTAATAGTCTTAAGATACTCCACGATAATTAGTGCCATCTTTGGAGTTAAGCCTATACATATAGCTTGAGTTCACGATAGTTAAGCTTATGTTGTTTGCATTACTTATTTGCAATCAGGTAATTACTATTTAGTTGATGCTGGTTACACAAATGGTCCGGAGTTTCTAGCACCATATACAGGCATTCGATATCATATTAGAGAGTGGGCCCAAGGAGCACATGCACCGCGCAATTACCAAAAATATTTTAATAGGGTTCATTCTTTCGCCAAGAATATCATTGAGCGATACTTTGGTTTGCTGAAGAAGAGGTGGTCCATTTTAAGAAGCCCTAGCTTTTACCCTCTAAAGACACAATCTCAAATAATTATTGCTTGTTGTTTGCTACAAAATTTCATTCGAAAGAATATGGATATGGATCCGAAGGAGTAAGGTAGCATATTTTATGAATTTATGCCTGATGGAGATGAAGCATATGATGGAATCATTGATGTGGTTGAAAACACGAACAAGTAGGTTCACTGGCGTGACAACATAGCAACTGAGATGTATGAAGAGTGGCGAACAGGTCGTATGGAGTAGTGTTGTAAGAGTAGCGTAATGAACATTGTAATTGATTGAGTAGGGTTATAATGGCTACATTTTAATTTGTATGATTTGTTGAGACGAGAAACACTGTAATAGCACCTCTTAATTTGTAATAGCAACTAACTGTTTGTGGTTCAGTTTTTCATATTTGTACTTACTTATGGCATGAATTGTAAGCTGTAGATTAATTGTGGTTATTTGTGTTATTGTTTGCTGTTTTATTATTTTTTGTTACTATACGTTAATTTTTTTTAAATTTAGTTAATTTATGTTCACAAAATTTAATTTTGTACAAGGTTGATTATCTTAATTTTGGTAGGTAAAAATGGTAACAGAGCTCTTAAACTATACTCACAAAAACTTCTCCCGTTACATTGTTGTTGTCGTACGAACCACTTGTAGGTCTTCTACTTGTGGAAGCCATTATTAACCAGGTTACTATATATTTAACAGTAAGCAAAAATCATTTACCAAGTTATCAAGAAATAGTAACACAAAACAAAAACGAATCAACAAGTCCAAATAAAATTATTTAATGAAGCTAATCAAAACAAATTTTTCAATTCAAGATATTTTCTATATGTTTGAAGATGAAACTACACCAGTTAAGGTATGTGGTGATTTGGTACAATTCAATGGCCAGGAGAGGGATCATTATCTTTTCAAGGAAGAGATATTTTTGTCATATTTAAAATCAAATGTTGGTGCTTCTAGCTTTTTCAATAAATTTTTACACTTTTAGTATGTTAGACAGTAATAAAAATACATTCCCAATTCAAGATAACACACCAATGTGTACTAATTTTGATAAGAAAAAAGAGTGATAATAGAAACATAATTATGATAAATAGTTCTCAAATCATCTTCTTTATTTTTCTATACAGTAATCATCATAAATAAATTTATAAATATAATAATCACAAATTCACAAATAAGCAATTAACAAGCACAAGGTAAAAAAATTTATAATGCGCAAACCATGGAACCAACACTCAACAATCATAAATTCCCAAATCTTAAAAAAAGATGACACAGAAATCAGGAATATAAAGCAAATGAGGGCACATAAGAACTCAGATATAACAACTTCAGAAATTTCAACAATTGATGAAGCACAAATCAACAATTTTAAGCAAATCAGGGCAAATCTCAAATCAGGTAACGAAGAATTTACACATTCTCATCCATATGAGGACAAATCAGAAAATGAGGGAATAAAAAATTCCTCTACGAAATTATCAACTTTGAACTTAACAAAATTAACAAGCAAATAAGGTAAATTGACAGAAGATACTAGGTCCGTTGACAGAGAAACAGCGGAGACCAGAGGAATAGCTCTGAGACGGTGGCGACGCAAACCCACGGGCGCGCAAACGACAGCAACGTCACAAACCTAGGGGAGCAACTGGCACCATGAAGATGAACCAATAGAAAATTGGAGAGGTGTCGTCGTCGTTTGGACCCTTGGAGGTGCTACCAGTGGCTGGTCAGACTCCAGGATTCGTTCATGGGAGAGGAGGAGAAAAAAGGGTAGAGGAGAGGAGAAAGAGAGTTAGGATTGCATGCTGAGAAAAATAAAATTGGATTTGGAGTTTAGGGTTATTAATTAAAAGAATATATACCCATTTTGGTTCTCAAAGAATTTCAGACTGGACACTTTACTCCTCAATTAAAATTAATTACTCGATTGGTCCCTAACAATTAATTCCGTCAGTCACTTAGGTCCTTTACTCCGTTAACTCTAACGGAGGACAAAATAGTCCCTGACAATTCTAACAGGGGACAAAATGGTCCCTGACAACTCTAACAAGGGACAAATGATCCCTGACCCCTTTATTCGAAAACGACACTATTCTTCCCCAATTTTTATCATATATCGCATAACCCTAACATTCATACTCTCCTTCTTCACATTCATACTCTTCTTTTCCATCTTTTTTCTTCCTCCTCTTTAGCTCCAAGATTAAGCCATGATGTAATTGTCACACATGTCGCACCTACCTCAACATGTCATGGACCACACCCTTCCTAAATCTTTGTGAGTCGTACATCCACTCCCTCTACACTTCACCCACCAAAAGCATCTACTTCCACGTCTTCGATAACATCACCTCCAACCCCGATACGTCCACGACATCCTCAAGACCAAGTTCCACAACTACTCCAAGGGTACACCTTTCTCCACTTTCCGACAAGCAATATAGATTGTTGGACATTAGGACATCATGAGAAGATTCTCCTTTGACATCATATGCAAATTCTCATTTGAAATAGACACTGAATGCTTCATTCCTTCTTTTCCAGAGTCCAAGTTGGCAGACAGCTTTGACCTTACATCCAAGCTATCAGTACAACGAGCAATGTCGCCGTTGCCGCTCATATGGAAACTGAAGCGATTACTGAACATTGGTTCAGAGAAGAAGTTGAAGGAAGCGATCGGAGTGGTGGACAATGTGGTCATGGTGATGATAGGGCAGAGGAGGAGGGAGATGGCAACGACGACGACGGGTCTTAACAAATCAAACTTGCTGTCAAGATTCATGAGATCTATCGAAGATGATAACTAGTTGAGAGACATAGGCATTAATTTCCTGAATATGAATTGGTTGAGAACAAGTTGAAGATTTTTTTCTTGTGAACATTAAATTTATAGAGTGTGCATTGTGTAGTTTGAAGTTATAGTGTTAGACTGTTAGTGTTATGCGAGATAAGATGGAAAGCGGGAGAGAACAGTGTCGTTTCCGAACAGAGGAGATCAGGGACCATTTTGTCCCCTGTTAGAGTTGTCAGGGACTATTTTGTCCTCCGTTAGAGTTAACGGAGTAAAGGACCTAAGTGACTCACAGAATTAATTGTTAGGGACCAATCGAGTAATTAATTTTAGTTGGAGACTAAAGTGTCCAGTCTGAAATTCTTTGAGAACCAAAATGGATATATACTCTAATTAAAATTAAGAGCATTTTTGTAATTTTAAATATTTAGTCTCTACTTTTATTTTAAACCAAATAAAATACTGAAACATAAATCAGTCTTATATCTTCTACACCAAACACAATACTAATATTTATTTCTATCTCTGCCTTTTGATCTCTATCTTGCAACAAACTGCTATCTAAAGTATGGTCCATACCTTCCAAAATCATTATTCGATTAAGGGGACATCTAGTCATCCCCTCACCGTACTATTCATATTCCCAATAACACACTCAAATTCTACAAAATCTCAGCCTTCAACAGATTTTAAATTTTATACAATATCCAACGTTCCAAAATCCATGAGTACCGGTGATCCAGTCAAGTATATTGGTACATGTGAAAATCTCCCTAAAATTTATACTCATTGGTAGCGTTTGTTTTCAGGTATTGAGACAGAGACTGAGAAACTGAGACTTAGTATCGTGTTTATTAGTTCAGAGACTGGTACTAAAATTTTTGTTTCTGTCTCCAAAATTTCAGTATTTCAATACCTCCAAAAAGTAGGGACACAGGAGACTGAAATTTTTAGAGATGAAGACTGAAACTTTAATAACATTTTATATCTAAAATACTTTCATTTCAATTAATTAATTCCAATTTTACCTTTTGTGCAAATTAAATTAGAATTTCATTCTTGTTTCAATTCCTGTCTTCCATTTTGTACCAAACAGAATACTGAAATTTGTTTCAATCTCTGTCTCTTAGTCTCAGTCTCTCAATCTCAATCTTTCTATCTCTATCTTTCCACCAAACGCTACCATCGGGTCATTGTGCTTTCTAATATTATAAATTCTCAAAGAAGAGAATCACTCTTAATTAGACATTTCATTTCACACTTTTCTATTTCCCTCCATCATTAACAATTCCCTTTCATATTCCTCTTTTCTTTTTTGTTGTTGTTTCTTTTTTTTTTTTTTTAATTTCGAACATGTCCTTAGAATATATGTGCGAGTTAAAATTGTAAGACAGATCGAAAATAAAGGTAGAATTTAGTTATTGATTCATTTAGTGTTTCTTTAATTTCTTTTTATCCTGAAAAATATTTATTTCGCAAATACACCGTTAAATCCTTCCATCTTCAACGCAAAACACAACCACCTACGAAATTTTAAGGTGGTGGTTGGTGTTGGTGCAATCGTTTTCGCTTCTTGAACTCAAGGTGTTCGACAAAATGGGTAGCAGAGAAACTGCAACTGCAAGTGTTGATGATGGTGGAACAAAACCAATGATGATGGAAGGGTGGTTATACCTCATACAATCCAACCGTGTGGGGCTTCAGTTCTCGAGAAAGCATTACTTCGTGCCAAAGGGTCACCATCTTCGAAGTTACAAGTACCTTCTTTCACTTTCTCGCAACAACAACAACCATCAGCTTCTTCCTCTCAGAAGTGCTGTTCTTGACTCCACCATTCGGGTCCTTGATAATGGCAGAGAAGCCATTAATAGAAAAGTAACTTCCTTTCCTTATCATTATCATAATTTTTTTACTCTGATCTCATTTTTCACCATCCTTCATTGTTTTCACCAATTTTTATTTTTCTTCCTTCAGGTGTTTTTCATGTTCACCCTTTACAGCAAGTCAGCACTTCCAATCACAACAATCAATTAAAGATAACTTCTTCACATTTTCATTTTTTTAAAAAGCTATCTAGACCAAGTAGATCCACCAGCATTGGGTTGGTTGAGTGAATGCCAAGATCTTCGATGTTAGGCAGCCATATTAGTCTGATTCCTGGTATAGGGTCTAAAGAATGCAAAAACAAAAGTTAAATTGGGGATTTGTCCAGTAAGTAGAGTGAACCTCATCCACTGAAAAGCATTTTTGTCTAGATTTAGTTATGATCAGTCACAATGACATTGTTCAATCCAATTAGCTATAATTAGTATGATGGATTTTTTTTATAAGAAAATGTGTATAACCATGGACATACTCACATAACTATTGTCGTTCATCTGAGTTCATCTGGAGAGTTGACAAGAAGCATTGGGCTTAGTCTGAAGGAAGGAGATGTCAACTCTGACAGTCAAAGGCAGGTGGTAGATGAGAATGCCCGACATAGCTCAGATGGAGTAGTACATCAAACACAATCTGAGCATGCAACCCTTGTTAGCCTAAATGATGCTGATGATGAGTATTTTGATGTTCCAGAACCATCAGACAGTGACGAGTTGGAAAAGGATGGATGCCTGATTGTAGTCACAAGAAGTCTCCGGTAAAAAGCTGTTTGATATTATAGTCTAGAAATTTAGCATGTTCCTTTTTATGACTCATCAAATGGCTTACAATAAGTATATTCACCAACACTCTCAAGTCATTCTGTCCTTTGGCATATTTTAGCTATAAGTCTATAACCCTTATAATGCATGTAGTGCGCTTGTCTTCTTGTACTTTTAATTGGAGAACTACACTAAACTTGGCATTTTCCTCCTATGGATTTGATCGTTTCAAGACTTCCGTCAACTTAAGTTGTCAACAGCTGCTAATTTTGTGAAAAAATTGCATGATCTTGCAGGTGATTAACATAATATGTATGTCATATCAAGATTATCCATGATTTTATTCTTCTATAGCTAACAATGTTAGGCACCATACAATGCAGTTTAGAAGAAGGGTTATGTGGACTTACACGAAATGGTCAGAGAAGAAAGTACCTTATGCTCTTATGGATCAACTCTTCCAAAAGATTCCTCTTGTAAATTACCTTGCAGCTGGGCAGAACCAGATCCTTCCACTTTCCTGATTCGTGGGGCAAATTACCTCGAAGATCGCCAGAAGGTATAAGTGAAAAATGTTCATTTCACTTAGATAAATAATTCTAGGGACAAAAAGGAAATAAAAAAAGTACTTTAATTATATCATTCACAATGGATCCACTGCTGCTTGTGAATGTTCCGTTTTATTCCATTCTTTTAGTGCATTTGTATCATTTCATGTGCCAATCAGTTATGACTTAATTTGTTTGTACAAATTTATTCCTTTATTGGGGTAATCAATTACTAGGTTAAGGCAAAGGGAACCTTGATGCAAATGGTTGCTGCAAACTGGGTGAGATCTGATAAAAGAGAAGATGATCTTGGTGGCTGACCAGAGAGCATTGTGCAGGTTCGTTATTTTTCTAATGATTTTTGGTTCCAAATGTTGATAATTTTCAGGCAATGCATTTTCAACTTATGATTAACATATTGACTGAGAAAAATCAGCTGATGATACAGAAAAATGCAGCAAAGGGTGGGCCCGAGTTCTTCTTCATTTTAAACATTCAGGTTGGTTAATATTCATCTGTTTATGTAGTTCTTACTTAAAACGTGACATAATTAACACTAATTTGATGTTTATATGGACCATGTTCCAGGTGCAACTACATATAATCTAGCACTATATTACATGATGACTACACCTGTGGAAGATACCCCTTTGCTTGAGAGTTTTATGAAGGGTGATGATACCTACCGAAATTCAAGATTTAAACTCATACCATACATATCCAAGGTTGGTTGAAGTCATCACTGGTTCTATATATATTAGAATCTCTGATCCCAGTGATTATAATTTTTCATCCACAGCCAAAACTTATGTTTTCTTCTCCTTTGCGTGTTATTTGAAATGTTGAATGCGTCACAAATAATGTTTCAGGGTTCATGGATAGTAAAACAAAGTGTGCGAAAGAAGGCATGCTTAATTGGTCAAGCATTGGAAATTAACTATTTCCAAGGGAAGAACTATTTGTAGGTAAATTTTGAACTAATAATTAGACCAAGAGAATGAAGATAAATATTTAGGGTATTAAAAAGTTTTTTTTTCTTTCTTTACATTTATGTGGTCCTTGAAGAAAACCTTAAAATAAGTTGAAAGGAAGTGAATGATTGGAACTTTTGTGGGATGCATGCATCACATGTTAAACTCTCAATCATCTTACAATGATTTGAATGAATGCTGATGTTGAAATGATGACATCTATTTTCAGCTTGGGGTTGATATTGGATTGTTAACTATTGCAAGAGGTGTTGTAAGTCTTGTCTTTGGATATTTCAATCATCTAGTTATTGAAATGGCCTTTCTAATACAGGTAAAAATAACAATCATGTTCCTTTTTATTTTGAAGTAATTGTCACCATTTCCTCCAGAAGAGTGTTATTGAACGTATTTATGTACTATGTCAACATACCATTCGTTCACGACTGGTGTAGGACCTACACCTGGCCAATGGTGAATGAATGATATATCGGCTCAGAATACGATATTGACTGCTGTGTTTTATGTGTTGTTAAGGGGAATACGCAGGAAGAGCTTTCGGAGGAGTTCCTTTCAGGGACATGCCGCCTTAACCATCTAGAATTCTAGATGCTTCCAAATCAGTTTCAATGAGATATTTAAGTATCTTTGGTCTTATGAAGGAGGTTGCCATCTTGTATATAAATTGAAACAAGGAGAGTTCGTGTGTGCCTCCAATTCCTTTAATTGAATTCCAAAAGCCATTATTTTATTCAATCAAAGCAGTTTGTGATGATGTTTGGTACTAATCTTTCAAAACAATTGCATATCTTAGTTTTTGTTAGTAATATAAATCACACATGGAGCTCATACATAAAAATATTATTCCATTTTTACCCCCTAAGTTGTCTTAAGAAGAATGTATCCAATTCATAGTCATAAACTACTTAAAGGTGGTACAAGATAGAGGGATTTCAAATTTTCAGAGACACCATGACACATGGGTCCATATTCCAATTATGCACAATATATATATAACGATTGTATGTAGGGGCTTACTCCTTGAATAATACAAATGCCCCCGCATTGTTTCGTTTGGCAAGCAAAACTATATGAAATTCCTTATTTTCGAGGCCTACATAACTTTAAATATTATTCCCATAAACTATCCTATCTGAGAATATAATTTTTTACATACATGCAATTCACATTTTGGTACACTATTTTTTTTCTGTAAAATTTTATAAAACTAACACATATATTCATAAATGAAACATATTAGCTTTGTACTATGAAAATGATTTTTATATAATAAAAGTATAAAAAAAGTAATTTCATCTATAAGTAAATTTATCAACACTTTAAAACTTTTGAGTAGAAATAGTAATTTATTTATCTTTTATAGGAATAAAACTAACTTCGTTAACAGGTTTGTGTAAAAATAATAGCTTACAATCATGTTGTAAAAAAGTTCATAAACAAATAGAATAAAAATTTGTCTTATCTATATTTATTTTATTTTAATTTATCTATTATCTATCAAACAAATTATTACTTATTTGTTCACAACATTTATTTTTGTGATTATTATAGTCTATAGTTTGCAATACAATGTCTATTCCATGATTCCAAGATAATGCAAGCCATATGAGCATATCAAAAGGCAAAAGCTATGTGGCACCTTCTTTCTAAGTTTTCTTTTCCCTTTTTAAAATACTCCATTAGTTTCAACTACTACTTTAAATATTCTTACCAAGAATCATATGTTTTGCAAGTTGGTTGAAGTCAAGAGTCAAGACATTGCTATTTAGGGTTAATAGGAAAATATGAAAATGTTTAGATAGACAACCCAATTTAACAATTGTAACAACTCAGAAGAGTGAGAGATGTGTGTATTCCAACCTATACACATCCTGTAAAATATGCTTTTTTTTTTTTTCCTTTTTAAGTAGTTGTTAAATTGAATTGTTTATCTTCCATTTTTTCTCAAAAGATACATATAATGTGCTCAAGCTATATCAAGTGGTAAATTCATGTGTAATTTTTGGTTAAACAATTTGTTTCTCATTTTTTCTAAAGAAATTTTAATTATTATATTTAATTGAAACAACAAAAATAATTAATGCTCCAATAGTAGTATTAGAAACCAAAATACTCTGTAACCATCAAAAATCAATTATCAAATTAATCACTATATATTTATATATAATTATAGATTCATATATATTATTTCCTATATTTTTTATATTTATTTTATATTTAATTTTTCATGGTATTTCCTATTTTGTCACGACAAAGATTAATCTACTATAAATCTAAACTTTATTTAAAAATTTATTATTGTCAATAAATTATTACATATATAATATGAGATTCGAATCTTAATGTTTACTTAAACGAATAAATGAATTAACTATTAGACAAAATTGATTTACATAATTAATTTTAATGATAAGAAAAAATCTTGTTAAGATTCTTAACAAGACTATCAGACACTATTAATTAGTAAATTTTATAATGCTTATAATTTAATATCTAATTTTACTTAATTTACTTTTCATAATAAATTTTAAATATTTAATAATTATTTATTTTTATATTTTAAAATTAAATATTAACTTTTAACCTTTTTAATAAATTAGGCAAACTTGGACACCATACCAATCACCCCATTAATTTTGTGATTTTGTAGTAATGCTCATTAATAAGTTTCCAAATCCCAATGCAAAATCGGTTGAACCGTTGGACCTACATGCTACATAAACCGAAACCAAATCCAACCTAACAATATTACCATTTTGCCCTTCATTCCCCGAAAGATTGCGCAGTAGCTTGCAGTAGCTGCAAGCCTGAAACAGTGAAAACAACACTCCTCAGAAACCAGCAACTCAACTAACTATTCAACCCATCACAAAAACAGAACCTTCCATTCTCTTTTGTTTTGTGTTGTGTTGTTCATTACTTCACTGCCAATAATTTTTTTTTTTGCAATTTCCTTTTCCCGGGAAAAGAAAGCCTCCTTTTTTCTCGACCAACAACAAGGTTTTGTTTTCCAGTGGGTCCTCCTCGATCTTGTGGACTTCCCCCCCAAAAACGCAGAATTTATGAACACGAGATCCCGGAATCCGATACTGGTAACTCCATCACCTACTACTGCTCCATTTTCCCTTTCCATATTTTCGAATCCCTTGAAATTGATGCTGCGTTTTTTTCTTAATATTATTAGGTTTTATGTGTTTTTTTGGTCTTTTTTCTTTCCTGATATTTACTCTGCTGGCTGATTTCTATTGCCGGCTACAGGATTAGGGATTTCGTGCATGGATCCTGCTCTCAAGCTCTGTGCTTTGCTGGTTATTCTTCTATTAGGTATCAACGGTGGACGATTTAAAAAATGTGGTTAAATTATTCTTTTTTAGTACTTAGGTGTTAGAACTTAGAACGCATGAGAGCATTTCTTATGGTACTAGTGAATGGTTCTTCTTATAGTACTTTGATTGTTTTTCCTATGTTTGTTGTCTTGGTGCTAGTGAATGATGCTTTTGCAAGTGATTTTGGGCACTGTGAGAGAGTTGTTAAGAGTTGGGCATACACTTCACTTGATAATGAAATCAGGGAGGATAAACACACGCTGGGGGATTTGCTGTTCTTCCTCCATGTCCCTAGGACGGGAGGGCGGACGTATTTTCACTGGTAAATTTTGTTTTGTATGATGTAGTTATTGAGGCAGCTGAATGACTTTGAGCTGTGCTGTTGACAAGTTTGTTGACCTTTGTGTTTTTGCAGTTTCTTGAAAAAATTGTATCCTAACTCTCTGGAATGCCCTCGCTCTTATGATAAGTTGCGCTTTGATCCAAGGTGCTATCTTGTTCTTAGTATCATGCAGATGTAAAGCGTAGCAGCTTCCCTAAGTTCACAATATTCTTACTGTTGTAGTTTGTTCTTGAATAGCCATATTATACATGCAAAAGTTTACTGTAAACTGAAAACAGATTACTTATTTAGTGTTTTCTTTATGTTTGTCAATTTGCAGCAAACCAAAATGCAGGCTATTAGTTACACATGATGACTATAGCGTAACATCCAAACTTCCGAAGGCAAGAACTTCAGTTGTGACCATACTTAGGGATCCAGTAGATCGTGTCTTTAGTACGTATGAATTTTCAATAGAGGTTGCAGCTAGATTTTTGGTGCATCCCAACTTGACATCTGCAACACAGATGACTTTACGCTTGCGCTCTAAGACCAAAGCAGTTAGTACACTGGATATCTGGCCATGGAAGTATCTAGTTCCATGGATGCGGCAAGATCTTTTTGAAAGGGTATATCATGTTTCATTTGGAAAGCCATCTATAGTAGCATTTATTAGAGGAGGATGGATATTGCTGATATAGTAGCATTGAAGAGCATATGCATCTAGCCTGGTTCTTGTGTGAAAAGTAATCTTGGACTTGCTAGGTAGTCTATGTTTAGGTGGATAACTTGTTTTTTTATGGCATGATTATGACATAGATGTGTTTAAACCAATTGCTTATTTTTGAAGATGGAAACGTAAATCACCAAAGTTGCCAAGGAGAAAGTAAATTATTTACTGTGTGATGTTCTCTATTTCAATGCGTTGCATGTATGATTTATGTGGACCTTAAATTGACAGAGAGATGCAAGGCGCAGAAATGGACAGCATACAATAGAGAAGAATGATTATTATGACATGGAAGATTTTGCAATGCCATTACATGAATACATCAATCATCCTGCGGCCAGGGATATTGTACATAACGGAGCCACATTCCAGGTAATTCAGCTTGCATTTCTTTACGAGTATAGGGATTCTAAGTCATCACTTTATGCAATTTCCATGATATGTTATGCTGATTTCTCAGATAATGATTCAACTAGAATTTGTTGGCAAGAATTTCTTTCTTTTTTTTTTTTTTTCCGTCAAATCTACTTGGTAGCGATGACTATAATTAATATCAAACATTTGACTCCGACTATCAGGTTGCAGGTTTGACAAACAATTCTTATATGGCAGAAGCACACGAAGTGCGCCATTGTGTGCAGAAGTACAAGATTCTTGGCAAATATGTGCTACAGGTTGCAAAGGTAATAAATAAGCTTTGGAAGTTGTGATAATTTCAACATGTAGTTCTCAGCTTCTCCCTCTTCCTTCTCTCAATATTTGTTTCTTGTGCTTGTACATCTTGCAGAAGAGATTGAATAATATGTTATATGTTGGTCTTACTGAAGAGCACAGAGAATCTGCAACTATGTTTGCAAATGTGGTTGGTGCTCAGGTTATATCACAGCTTAATGCTCCAAACACTAGCCTGGAGCTTGTTGATAAAACAGGTTAGTGTATTATAAGCAATCTTCAGTTTTGGTCAAACTTTGACGTAGGTTACAAAGGGGCTGTAAAATTTGTACAGAATTTAGAGCTAAGGCTATGTACCTGTGCATGTAATGCTTTCAGATGATATCGGTGAGCTTGTCTAATATTCTAATATCATGTTTTACACTGAACTTTGGTAGAATATTGATGTTGTCATCTTATGTTTAGTCTTGGCCATATTTTTTATTTTTTCTTTAAAAATAAAATAAAAACAAAATTCAATGACACCTAACATTGTACATGTACTGCAGAACAGAGTTCAGTTTCAGATTCTGATCCTGATAGCAGTGAACATCAGGTAAGAAGCACCTCTTTCTTGATGTAACTTGGTTATTAAAGTTTGGGTGAGGGTAAATCCTTTTTCATTAAAAAATATAAAGGGAAGCACTCTCATAGCATTTCTCCCTGCAAGACAGAATAGTACCTCAGAGACAGTAGCAAGTGAGGTTACTTCAAGTGACAGTGGTGAAGCAACAAAGTTGAAGGTAAAGATGTTTCCACAACAATTATGCCGGTTGTGGATTTATCAAATAGTTTCCTTCCAATCTTTGATTGCATGCTTATTTTTCATTGATTTCAGATGTCTGCTAAAGAGCTCATGGGTGCTTATGAAGGCTGCATCTCTAATTTACGCAAGGCCCAGTCAAGCCGGCGTATCGCTTCTTTGAAGAGGATTTCTCCGGTGAACTTTACTAAGGAGGTAAATAAATAGATCTAATGCTAAAAGAATATCATTCCACAATTCTGCTTCAATGAAGCATGAAACCTAGTCTTGTTGTTTGTTTGACTTGGGTGTTGGATAATTTCAAAGCCTACCATTAACTTGCAGTGTTGTGCTATCCCTTGCCGATGACTTTTATGATTTTACAGGCACGTCTTCGAGTTAGTGAAGAGGTTCTCCAAGAGATACGGTCTCTTAATGACCTGGACTTAGAGCTTTACGAGTATGCAAGAGCCATTTTCGATAAACAACATAAAGCTACAATGCGGGCGTTCACTGAGGTATGTGTTGAAGGTCTGATCTTTCTTCTATTTCCTCTACAGGTATTAAAATAGTTAGGATAAGTAACAAAAGATATATTTATTAGGCTATGAAGTTGGCCTAACTGTGAGTTGGCCTGTTTCCTGCGACGAGCATGTTTCCGTGTTTCTGATTTTTTGTTGCTTTTTATCTTTGCTAAATGCAGCAGAGATGGGACAACATATCAAGCACTGCCTCTGAAATCACTTTCTGGAAGTTCCTTCCATTGGCAATTACTTTTGCCTTCCTCATTTTGGTATTGCTACTAATTGTAAATGTGAGAAGAAGAACGTTGAAGATTAAGTAAGAACTGTACTAAGTGCCATTATTTTGTTCCCAGTTTTGTCCCTTCATATAGAAAGCTCAATTCTTAAGTCTAGGTTGGGGGTTCTCTCTCTGTTTTAACCATTTAGACATTTCAGTGCAAATATGAACTGTTATGATCATGATAGTATTTTTGTACCAACCATTTCTACACATACAAGTATATGATTATAAAGGAAATTCAGAGCAATAGATTGGGCCTTTATTTATTCTCTTCATACTCCTATCAAAATGCCCATTAAATTGTTGATGAACCTTGCTATCTATTGTATACACTATGAGGTTTGTTTTATAGATGTCTTATTACATTAGTATTTTGATTATTCACTCTATCAAAAATCATATAAAAACAATATGTAATTGGACAATAGTGTAAAATTTTAAGAATTATATGAATTTATAAGAAATTAATTTTAATTTGAGTAAAAGTCTTTTTCAGTCCTTAACAATTTATCTGATGGACATTGTGTCTCGCGTTTTCTAACAATTATATCGATTTGTATTTTTACAATTGTTAGGGACTGCAATGTCCATTTGGGTAAATGGTTAAGACCTAGAGAAGATTTTTTCTTTTTAATTTATATTTAATATTCTAGCTTTATAGAAAAAATATAACTACACTTAAAATGGATAAATCTTTATCCTCAACAATAAGGAGAAAGGATCTCAATGAAAAACTAAAATAAAATTGTTATATTAAAATAAATGATCATGCTAATATTAAGTTATAGAAAAAGAAAACTAAAACAGGAAAAACGACGTCGTTTGTATACACTATGAGCCATCCCTTGCTTATTCGTTCAGCATTAGAACTCTCTGCTCTTGCTATTCATGCAAATTTGAAACTACTGTTTTCGGTAGCTTTCTGCCATTGATTTGAACAATGAGTTTGAGATGGTAATTTTGACAAAACCCATGGATCTTTTACTGGAAAACATACAGCTGTAGCTTGCAGCGCGTGTACAGGACCAGAGACTCTGCATACAGAGACGCTCTTAAAAGCTTCATAGTAGATTACCAAGAAGGTGTTCAACAAGTAATAGAGATGAAGGAGAGTTAAACCACAAAATGGTCATGAGATTGACATCGTGCACTCAAATCGTCCTTAAGATTCTAATTGCACCAATTACGTCCCTGCGATTGAAAAAAAGTGCACCATATTAGTCCTTGAACCATTTTCTATTAACGACGTGATGACATGACATGATGACGTGGACTGTAAGTGACACGTACTACTTCATGATTTGGCCACGCGTAATGGTATGATGATATGGTGACCAGTGATGTGGCATGCTGACATGGATGGTTGTGCCACGTGTCACAATATTATTTGGCCACGTGTTTGTTTGTGCCATGTGTCGCAACAATATTCGTCACGTGTCATCCATTATGTCATCGTTATATATGCACCAAATTAGTTCCTCACTTTGCATTAAGTGACTCATTTTAGTCCCTGAAATTGAATGTCGTGCACCAAACTAGTTCATTCACCAGTTTTTTCTTTTTTTTCTATAAATTCAAAATTCTCAATATTTTTTAGTGCATTAATTTCAATTCTATTTTTCACATCTTCTTCAAATAAAAGTGTTTTTATAGAATATTTTTTCTCTTGCGAATACCCTAACCGCTGACTTGTAGTTGATGTGAAGGCTTTTCAAGCACCTTCACTATCATCTCCGACCTTTTTCAGTACTTTTATAATTTTTTTTTTTTTGCGAATATCCCTAATAACCGCAGTCTTGGAGTTGACACAAAGGCATTTCAAGCTTTCCTCCATCTTGGAGTTGACGTGAAGGCATTTTAAGCTTCCCTGATTACCATCTCCGACCTCTTTCGTCTAGACTGCAGAGGTAAAAGATGGTAGTGAGGGTACTTGAAGTGCCTTCAATCTAAGCTCATTTACACATAACGAAAACATGTTTTTCATAAGAAAAAAATGTTTATTTTAAATATTAATTTATTCTATTATATAAAAATCGGATGTCTGCACTTAATGATGGAGATGACGTGACATACTTCAGAGAGTGTTTTTCAATTTAATTATTTTAACTCATTCAATACAATTTATTACTATGACTTAATTATATCAACTAATTGATTTGATTAGATATTTAAATATTAATATAATTTATTATAATATATATTACTTAATTAAATTTACTACATTAATTATAATTTGTTATATTAGTTAATTAATTTATTCATTTATAAAGTATGAAATAAAATAAATAATTTATTGTTTATTCTAATTGAATTCATTAAATTTAATTATACATTATATACGAATTAATAATAATTTGTAAATCACTTTATATTATATATGTATTAACAAAATATTATATATGTCTTAATGTGTTAATTAAATATTATATATGCACAGAAAAATAAATACAAAGACGATTTATATAATATTAATAATATTATATTAGTACGGTGATTTTTTCTTTTATTTTGATATCATATAGTATTGATAATGATAATATTATTATATAGTATTATATAAACTTTCTAATATTAGTATAGAAAAATAGAAAATTATTCCTTATGGCAATCATTTTTAGTGGAATAGTGTATCCTTATATAGTATTAATAATTGTTGCTTAATTTAAAGTAATTGTATGTTGGTATCTTAAATTTATTTTTCAATAATGACCTAAATAGATAAATCTAATTGAATTGAATGATTATATAAAATATTTTATATTATTAATATACTAAAATTAAATTCATTTTTTAGTACAGAATTTTATAGGTAAATTTTATACAAGATTAAGTTATTTTTTATTTTTTTATTTGTTTTATCTGTGTTATTTTATTTAATTTTAAGTAGCGTCATATTTACAATTACCGCCAGTATGATATTTTATAAAATATGAAAATCAATTTTTTTTTAATTTAAATATCAATGTTTGAGTTAATTTTAATTTAACTTTTTTAAATTAATGTTATTTTTCATCATTTAGATCTTAATTAATTTACTAATATATTTACTGTCTCTTTAAATAATAATAACTTTAATTTATTTACTGTCTTTTTTTTCTTTTATATTTTGTTTAGCAAGGATAATATATGGATTAGGATGGAGTTAAAAAATACTCTATGTGATGCATGTTTGGCAAAGATAATATATGGATTAGGATGGAGTTAAAAAATACTCTATTTGATGCATGTTTGTCATTGATAAATTCATATGAAATAGAAGAGAAGAAAATAGAAAGCTAAAGAACATTGAGTTGAATGATGTAAACAGATTCATTGAAGCCAAGTGTCTGTGGGTTCTCATGTCTCATTTCATTTTTCAAAGTTCAAACACATTTTAAATGTATGAATTTTAATTATATTTTTTTTCCTCTTCAATAAATACTACAATCTCTTCCTATTTTTGCTATAGGCTTGTCTTTTATTTAAAAAAACACACACAAAACATGTAAAAAGAAAAATCAAAGAAATTAAAACTATTATTATATTTTAAAAAATTAAATGCTCTTTTGATTAAATATCTATGTAATTCTTATATTTTAATATATTGAGTGGTAAATATAAAAAAAATATATAATTAATAGATAAGTTAAAATAACGAATAATGAGATATCTATCTATTCTATTTATTCTATTATATAAAAATCGAATTTTTGTACTTAATGATAAAGTTGACATGGCATGTTTCTTAGAATGTTTCCTGATTTATTTCTTCTAACTCATTAAATACAATTCATTACGGTGGATTAATTATATCAACTAATTGAGATATTTAAGTATCACACAATTTAATATTATGTATATCAATTAATTGAATATAATTGTTAGAGTATAATTAGGATCAATTAGATCAATTAGTATTATTTAACATATCTAAATATTTATTATAGGATGTTACGTCTTTATTATTTTGATTCTCTTAGCACTTATAAATATCCTTCTATATTGTATCATTTTACACAACTTGAATACACACAAACTTTTTCTCTACTGCTCTCTCTTATCCTTTCTAATAATAATAAGTACAGTTTAATTTAGTTAGATGTTCATTATTTTATAGTCTTCTATAGAATAATCTTTTTATCACTTTGGATATTTTAACTCTTTTTTCTTTTTTTTTTTCTCTTTACATGTAATTTTGTTGTGCATTAACTTTGTTTATTTAATGATAAAATATACTCATGTTAATTCTATCATATAATAGTTTGTTTTTCTCCTATGTATTTTGATTTGTATAGTTACTATTAATCTTACTGTTTTCGATCTTGCTACTTTTGTTTTCTTGAATTGTTCTTTATTTTTTTATGACTTGATAATTTAAAAAAAAAAAGGAGCAAAGAGCAGAAAAAAAGATGGCCAAAGACGAAGGTTAGAAGCCTAAAGCAGCAACATCATTCCTCAGCATTATTATTATTAATATGAACTTTATTATTTCTTTTCTAACATTCTTTAATACAAGCTTAGTTTCTTTTTCTTAATTATTATTAATATATTTATTCTTTTCTTCTCTAATTATAAATCTCCTTATAATAATTTTTTGATCGGATATTTTTTTGGTCTAATTAATTTTTTTCTATTTTTTGTCAAAAATAATATATATTAGAAAAAAAAGATAAAAGTAAATTTTAAGATTCAAATTTAAATAAGATATGCAAAGAATAACTATTGAATTCATTTGGTCTATTTAAACACTTTGTATTATTGTCATTGAAAATTTTAAATACTATTATAAAATTCTAGATATTTTTATTTTATTGTTCTTAAATTATATATTATACCGTGTATTTGAAGAGTTTCATCTTTTTTAAAATAAAGTGTGACATTATATACTTTTTAGATACAATAAATGAATAATAAGGTTAAAGTGAGTAACAAAATTAATTATATAATAAGATACAAATTTTTAGAATTTCTAGCATAATTAAAAAAAATTTAGTTTCAAAATAATTGTTTATTCTATTTTTTATCTTTTATTTGATTTTTTATATTTTTATTTTTTAATTAATTATGATTGTAATAACTCATCATAAATTTGTGTTCTGTAAAAAAAAATTATCAATCATAAAACACAAAAGATTTAACCAAAAAATTTAAAAATATTGATTAATCACAATATAAAAAATTATGAATTGTGTTTTAATTATGTTGTAAAATACAAATTAGGACTATTTAAAATTAATTTTTTACCATTAATGTTAACTTCAATCATAATAAGGTAAAAAGTAAAAATTGTATATAATAATTTAATTTTATTATTTATACTACCAAAATTATTCTTTAATGTATTATATCCTATTTATTTTTATTCATTGATAATCCTTAATTCTCTATTTTCAATAAAAATTTGAATTGATTAAATAGATTATTTTTCAATTAATAATATAATTATTGTGATATTTACTTTGTTTAGTAATATTTTTAATTTATTTAATCTGATTAATCATCTCTTTCTTATTTTATGCTAATTTAACTAATTAAAATTAATAAATTTCAGTTATTTTAATTCTTGCAATTTTTTATTATAATAATATATTTCAATTAATGTATTAATGTAATTTTTATTATTTATACTACCAAAATTATTCTTTAATGTATTATATCCTATTTATTTTTATTCATTGATAATCTTTAGTTTTCTATTTTCAATAAAAATTTGAATTGATTAAATAGATTATTTTTCAATTAGTAATATAATTATTGTGATATTTACTTTGTTCAGTAATATTTTTTTAATTTATTTAATCTGATTAATCATCTCTTTCTTATTTTAATCTAATTTAACTAATTAAAGTTAATAAATTTCAGTTATTTTAATTCTTGCAACTTTTTATTATAATAATGTATTTCTATTAATGTATTAATATAATTTTAATATTTATATGTCATTAATAATAATAATCTCATTTTAAAGTGATGTTTTATTCCCAAAATATATATAATATGTCTGCTATTTTTATACGATTAGATTAGACATATTTATATTCAATTTATTTGATTATTTAATTAAAATTAATCATATTAAATATTATATTAAGATTATTTAGATGGATAAGTAACAGTGAATATAGAATTATTTAGGATGGATACAATTAAGTACATTTTTTTTATTGAAAATATGAATTTAAAAATATTATATTCAATTCTCAATAGTCAACTTCTCATTGAACCATTGTATGTTCAAATGATTTTTGAAGAAATGAAATAATTTTAAGTATATATTTTTTTGTAAAATTTAATCAATTCAATATATTTATTATCGTTGATTAAAAAAGTAAATTGAAATGACAATTTGATATTTCTATACTCTTAAAATATTATTTATTTATTTTTCATGCATTCTTTATCATCCAATGATCACATTAATATAATTTAATTCAATAAAATTATTTATTATCATTTGATTGAATAAAATTTTTATTTTAGCTGAAAATTTTAGGATTTCTCAGCCTCAAGATCATCCATGTTAAATCATTAAAAAATATAACTAAGAGCGCAGAAGCGTCTCTTTATTCGAGAGTATGATTGAGATCAGAGAGCTTGGCTCTTGTGGTTCTTTGATCTTCGTCAACCAAAATCTTCTATATTTTTTATAGGACTGAATCACAATTTTACTGTGAGAAAAGAGCTACGAAGATGAGTTTGATGTGTTGGAGACCAAAATTCTAAAGTCATTATTTATATTTGAGTGTGACACTCATTCAACCCTAAAACTCAAATAAAATAGTATCTATGGTTTTAATCTCGTTTATCCAAATCAAAAGTAATAATGACTTATTTAATTTAACATTTATGACAATAAATGATTTCATCGTTATATAAGTCATTTAATGTGAAATTACTTAATTTACGATTATAATTAATATATGTATTATCCATAAATATATTAAGAAATAATAATTTCCTAACAATCTTCTACTTGGGTTATAAATATATATTTTCCTGAGATAACCTCTTATAAATTTTACGTGTAAATCTGAATGTTATTTCTCTTATTACTTTAATAATCTGGTCTATCTCATATATTAGTTATGAAATTACCGAAACTTTTATCACATTAGTATCACAACAAAACTACGATGATCCCATACTAAAATACTCAACCACATAGATCAAATTTGGATGAGAAAATTCAGAAATTACATGAAAAAATGATCTCATGCATGTCTATTTTTAACTTGAATAAAAATTCTATTTTATTCGGTGACAGACTCAGATGAAACTGCAACGGTAACGCCCGGGCTCATAGTGAAGGCAACTAAGTGATGAGTCTGTGAAAGAAGAAGAGAAGAACTTAACGGACTCACAATGAGAGAGAGAAAGAGAGAGAGAGAGAGAGAGAGAGGGAAATTTACATAGAGAAAAGAAACTCGGCAGGAGAATGGTGGCGACGGGCTCAACAACGACGGTAACGAGATGAGCAGCGATGATGACATAAGTTGTGAACAGTGACGGACCCAGAAAAATTTAATAATGGGGACAAAAATATAATAAAATTTAGGTATAGATATTTTTTTGCTTCCTACGATATTCAACAAGTTAAGGACTAATCCGTCATGAATTTGAATTCCATTTAAGAATCTACAATTGGCCGGCAATGAGTTGCTATACATACGAGACAGAATTTGAACCCTCAATACT
The DNA here is from genome assembly GCF_000817695.3 of Arachis duranensis. Lineage (NCBI taxonomy): Eukaryota > Viridiplantae > Streptophyta > Magnoliopsida > Fabales > Fabaceae > Arachis > Arachis duranensis. The sequence continues at coordinate 1,059,141 of NW_026264851.1, forward strand.
TATTTAAGTGGACGACTAAGTTGATCACTTGATCAATCTAAATTAGTTTAGATATATTCAAAATTTAAAATTAAAACTATCTAATACATATTGATAAGAACTAGAAATATACACACAATCATTATTATAATATTTAAAATAATAAAAATATAATTTCATACACATAGTATAATATTTAAAAGGATAAGTACAATTTTGGTCCCTAACGTAGAGGTCAAAAATTTATTTCGTCCCCGACCTTTTTTTCGCTATAAAATAGTACCCAAAGTTTCAATTTATTTTAAAATCGTCATTTTTACTAAATTTTTTATGTTTATTACCAAATTACCTCTAACTAAAAAAATTATAAAATAAAATAAAATAAAATAAAAAAGGGACCC